>NW_009243002.1:0-3745 GCF_000388065.1 Fonticula alba | reverse complement strand
GGGGCAGCGCCGCTCTCGGGCTTGGGGTGCGTACTTGTGAAAAGATGGCTGCATTCCGACAGGCATCGGCCACTGCCAAGCATACCGTCTTGATCCAAACGTCCAAATAGTCCCCGGCATCGGCAGGCTGAGCGGCGGGATCTTCCTCCGCGGCACTGGCACCGGTCAGGCTGCCGGGCGCAGAGGACGCGGCAGCCAGCTGTCCACGAAGAAGATCAGCCCGGAAAGAGAGGATGGCCAGACGACCAGGTCGAGGACAGCTGTCCTCCACCGGAACGCGAGCCTGACCAAAGCTGTCGGTCACAGTGCCCTGCTCCTCGCGGGGATCGGGCACACCGAATAGATCACCCCCTTCCTCGGTGGCATTGAAGAAGGGTGCATCATAGGGGTCCAGCATGTCGGGCACCTGGAGGAGGTGCTGCCCGGCACTGGTCACCAGGTCCGATGGAGCAGGCACATCATCTCCCGACAGCGCGCCACCGGGCTGCCACTTGCCGGCCTTCAGAACGCCTTTGGATGAGAGAGGACCACCCACCCCCCCCCCGCGAATTACGAGGGCCATACCAAACCATCGGTGAGCACACATGAGATGGGGCCGACAGGGAGGCCAAAGCGGCGGGAGAGTCGAAAGGGATGCTATATATAGATGTATGCGCATGTGTGTGTGTGTGTGTGAGAGAGAGAGAGAGACACGAACCGGAGAGCGCCGACAGCACCGGCATGACAATTGCCAGAATGGCGGAATTCTGCGCGCGCAAGACAGCCCAATCGCAGATTTCGATGATAGCCGAGAGTTCTGGCCGACTGGTGGGACCACTGAAGGCCGATCCCTCGGAAGATGCCAGCAGTCGCCGAAGCTGGCGGACAGAATGGGACGTGGTTGTGTGTGAGAGGGATGGCCGCCAAGCGCCAGGGACGGAGAGAAGCCGAGAAGAAGGAAGACCGGAACTGTAAGCATGTCTCTCGTCCTCCCTCGATGTGCGTGGCTAAGTGCACGTACCAGGTCGGTATCGGAGTTCGGCAGGAGGGTGCGAATCTTGGAAATCCAGCTCTTGAGACGAAGGTCCGGTGAGCCAAAGTCGTTGGATGTTTGGAGCAAGGCACCCAGGGTGTCGAACTCGCGTTCCTGGGGCAAGCGAAGGAGAATGGGAGAGAGAGAGAGAGACAGGGAGAGACGAATGAGAGGCGCTCGTGGGTCAGCAAAGGGGAGCAAGTCCCGGGAGCCACAGTGACCCATTGGCACGCACGGAAAAGGCAGCCTTCAGGGCTTCCGGAAGGGTGATATGAGGCACGGCATGCTGGCGGAAGGCCCGCAGGAAGGCCATGCTCTGATCCAGGCCGCTACGCGATGCGGCCTCCACCAGGCTGAAGTCGATGTCGGCTGGCTGGCCATTGGCCGAGGCAAACCCATGCACGATGTCGGTGCCAAGCCCCCCGGCCACGTCTTGCAAAACCATGCCGATGGAGGCCAGCTGGCTGTTGAGCCCGCCGACCGGGACCCGCTCCGCGGCTGGGACCAAAAACCGCGGGACCAAGTACTGCCCGATGCATGAGCCCCCCTCGATGGCGGTGTGAACATGCTGTCGAGGCAGCCCGGCCAGGGCGGGGAAGCTCTGACCCCGAGTGGCCCGGGCGAAGGCCGATGGCGGGAGAGTGTATGCCTCGACCTCGAGAATCGCACGAAGGAGGGTAGCTTCAGGCACCGGCGCATAGTCCCGGGTGTTAGATTGGTCAGGTGGGAAACAGAAATGACCCAGGTAGCCGGGGAGGGGGGGGGGGACGCACCGAGAAGGGCCGTGCTTAAAACTGAAAGAGTCTGGGAGATCTGCACTCCACAAGAGATGCGCCGGAGACGTTGCATCGCATACTCGCTCAGGTGGTTGAAGCTGCACATGGGCGTATCAGCAGCAAGGACAGGGGGTGGCCCAAACAGCGAAAGGCAGCAAGAGATGACCAAAAGGAAAAGGTGTGTGTGAGGGGGGACATGGAGAAAGAGAACGGGAGAGAGCGAGAGAGAGAGGGAGAGAGAAAGCGAGAGAGCGAGAACAAGAGAGAGAGAGAGAGAGAGAGGGAGAGAGTCACGCACGCGCTGAAGCAAAAAGCATAGGGAGACTCAGCCGCTCGGTAGAGGCGCTGGAGGTACTCGAAGGCCGAGGTGGCTTCCCCCTCACGAGGCCTGACTGGAGTGATGGACCCGGCCAGAAGGACAGGCTCGGCAATGCCGGACGAAGGGCTGCCCATCTCTCGAACCAGCAGGAGCAGCAGATTTCGCGTCTCAGCTCGTTCGAGCGTCAAGTAATTCGCCAGCAAGGGTCTGTTCAAATGGCAACATGGCGGTCAGGTCCCGTGAGGCAGAAAAGGGGTGACGGTATGGCGAGGGGGAAAGGAGGGAGTGAGGGAGGGCGATAGCATGTCATGCAACGGCTAGGCACGCACTTGGCCGACTCCAGCAGCAAGTGTTCCGTGCCGGAGAGCGGCACCGGGCAGCAAGCGTCCGGGGAATCCCCCCACCGGGGGAGAGCCACCCGGTGACAGACCCCAGTCACGAAGCCCATCTCCTGGGCCAGGTCCAGTCGAGCAAAGTCGGGCCCGAGGGAGAGGAAAACATACTGCAACTTGAGTGAGGACATGATGGCTGTGGCCGCATGCTGTGCCGCGATCATTCGCGCGTCCATCCGCCCCGCCCCCGGAGGGGGGCCATGACAAAGGTTAGAGCATGAGCGGGGAGGAGCCTCGAAAAGAAGGGCGAGGCACACGAGCAGCATGGCACGGCGGCACTCAACATACAATGTCCAACTTGGCGGCCAGGTCGGAGAAGGAAAGGCCGCCGGAGGCCGGGGCCACAGACTCCACCTCGCCCCCGGGGGGAAGACCGGCCGTCGCCGGAGCCGTCGAGTGGAAGACATATCGCAACAAGGCCATGCAATAGTCATGCAGGGAGTGCTCGGCGGGCAGGTCCATCGGCGAGCTGGAAATGATTCCCGGGTATGCAGGCAGGGCGGAGGCATCCCGACGAGGGGACGGCAGCAAACCGGACGCCTGGAGCCAGGCAGCCAGAGAGGGAACCGCCCCGCCTGGCGCCACCTGGCCCAAAAGCCAAGCAGCCAGGGCATCTCCAAGCAGCGGCGTGGCGGAGGGGGACTCCGGCCCGCGGGCCTGGAATTGGGTCACCAGCTGGCGCCAGGCGCTCGTTGCCGGTGCCGCGCGCGCCGCCGCCACCGCCACAAGGAACTGGGTGTACGGGCTGATGAAGGCCGCATCGACGGCGGGGCGCCGGGCCGACAGGCACCGATAGGCCAATGCCGCATCCTGGATCAGGGCTTGTGGTGTGGCGAGGCGGCCGGCGCCTGGGGTGGGGCTGGCGCCGGTTGATGGGTCGGCAAGCGCGTCGCCAGGTTGCACAGCCAGCGGCCGGTCCAGCGCCTCGGCCGACAGGAGAAGCGTCTCGCGTAGGCGTTGCGACAGGGCCGCCAGCAGGCGCTGGCGAAGCGGCTGAAGCATCGTGTCTGTACCTCCCAGTGAGGCTGAGCCATCGGCCGTGTCCAGCTTCTGGTGCTCGCTGCCGGCGATCAGACTGGCTGCCAGGGCCAACTCCCCGCGATCCAGGGCCGCCGCAATTTCCAATGGCAGCGCGGCCTTGGCAGCCTCGGAGCTGAGAGCACCCTCGCTGCGTTTCATTTTTCATCACCCCCCGGGTCAGCACATGGTCTGAGAGGCCCAAGGAAACCCGGCGCGCGCGCGCGCC
>NW_009243001.1:17152-32414 GCF_000388065.1 Fonticula alba | reverse complement strand
TGAAGGGGGTGCGAGGATAAAGTGTTGGAGGAGAAGAAATGCCGGGATGCGCGTCTGTCGGGGCACGGACGGGGCCCAAATGTGGGGCTGCCTGTCGCCACCCAGCGCCCTCCCCCCCCCGTCCGTCCTCGCGTTCCGTCGGACCGGGCATCCGAAAACAAGTATCATCTATCCCCTGAGATCGGCCGAATTAATGCCCCCCTCTGCCGCTGACGCGGGCCCTCTTCCCGACGGGCGCTAGCAGGCACCCCTGTGGCCGAGGTTCGGGTTGCCCGGCGGCCTCATGCTCCCAACGCACCGGGTTGGCACCTAGCCTGTGGGAATCCACCCCTGTGCTGGTGGCGGGAGCCTGGGGGCCAGCTTCTCGGGTCTCACGCCGTGGCTCCCCCGGGTCCTGTGCGGGGCAGAAGGACCGGAGCGAAGCAGGGGTCTGCCGAGCCGGGGAGAGAACTAGAGCAAGGGGGAGCCCCGCGCTCCGGATAGCCCCCCCCCCCCCGCCGCTCGCCTGCACCAGCGAGTCGGCGCATTCCCGAGACTCCTCCTCCGGCGTCTTGGGCCAGGGCCGGGCGAGGAGTGCCGTCCTGCGGTCTGTTCGTTAGCTGTGTGTGTGTGTGTGTGTGTGTGTGTGTGTGTGTGTGCGTGTGTGTGCGTGTGTGTGCGTGCGTGCGTGCGTTTCGACCCGGCATCGGCACACACGGCGACCATTTGGCCAGCCCCTCCGGCTCTGTCTCGAAAGACGGCCAGACACCTCACCTCCGTCTCCGTCCTCTGTCTCTCTCTCTCTCTCTCTCTCCCTCCCCTCTCCGTCCTTTTCTTCCCCAAGAATAGCCTGCCCCTCTCTTTCCTCCCTACTTCATCTCGTGTCCTCGCACCTTTTGGCGAACGGGCGCTCGCCGGCCACTCGGGACCCTTCCCCCCTCTTCCTTTGCCGATAAAGAGCCATGCCCTGCCCGACGCCGCCGCTGGCGGCCACCTTGGCCTCGTGGCTGACCACCCCTCGGCATGATGTCGGCCTGGTGCATGTGGCGCACTCGTCCTACTCGTCGCGCATGCAGCGAGCCTTCGGGCAGTTGGCCTTCGACGCGCAGCAGCGCCTCTCCGGCACCGGATCGGCCGCGTCCCCCCCTTCGCCATCGGGCGCCTCCTCCGGGGGGGACAGTCGTGCCAGCAGCCCCGGGGTCCTGTCGCCAGGACGCTCGGCCTCCTCCTTCAGCAGCACCATCATCGGGTCGCTTTTCTCCTCCCGTGACAAGGGCAGCTCCGCTGCTTCCACGACCGCCGCCGCCGCTGCCGATCCCTCCGGCTTCCCCAATCATGTTCCCCAGACGCCCCCCCTGTCGCGCCGCGAGTCGGCCACATACTACAGCATGCAGCCCTCACGGTCGACCGGTGACGCCAATCCCGGCTCGATGGCAAGCGCCACCACCGTTGTCCCCTCCGGCAGCACCCTCATCCCGGGCATTGGCATCGGGGAGAATGGCATCATTGTGGCCACGGCCAGTCGGCGTGGGCACATCTGGCTCTGGCGCCCGGATGAGTCAAACAACCTGGTGGTATGTCCCGGTCGCCATCCTTTCCTTGCCTCCCCCCCCCCCTCCCCCCTCCCCCGGCCTCCTTCGCTCCTCCCGCACTCCCACGCGCACCCTGACGCCCACGCCTGTCCCCAGCCCAAGGCCCTGCTCCTCGGTCACTTTGCCCCGATCACCGCCCTGGCCGATGTGTCCTGCGGGCCGCTCGATTCCTTCGGCTTCCGCCTGACTCCGATGCTGGCCAGTGTCGATGAAGATGGGTGCGCGTCTCCTCCATGCTCCGCCAGCCTCCCTGTCCATGCCGATTGACCGTCTCTCCCCCGTCGATTCCAAGTGTCTTGATGATCTGGTCGTTGCATGATGGCCGCTGCCTGAATGCCTCCCGTCGCGGCCTGCTCGATGGCTGTCCCAAGACTCTGGCTCTGCTGCCCTGCTTGAACATGTCCGCCTGCCCTCTGCCCCGCCCTGATGTCGCCCTCCCGCCTGCCCTTCTCGTCCTTTTCTTCGTCTCCTCCTCCTCCTCCTCCTCCTCCTCCTGACGCCCCGAGTGTCCCCCACGTCCCCCCCTCCCTCCTCCCCCTCCCCTGTTTGCTGCTGGCATAGCCGCCCATCCAGCCGGACTGGCCTCCTCTCCTCCAAGGACACGCTCCCGCGCTATGCCCTGGTGTCCGGCCGGTCACGGGTCTCCACCCTGGTGGACCTGCTCGGCGGGCACACCCCTCGCTCGGGCAGTCTCACCCGGAGCTACATGCGCGTGGTCGCGCACCTGAGCCTCACTGATGCCGACCAGTGGGTGGACTTCACTCTGTACCACCAATGTGCGCTTGACATCTTCCCATTCGCCCGGCCGCACGCTTGACACTCCCCCGCGCCCGTGCTGCTGGCCCCGCCGCTGACACCCGCCACAGTTGAGGTGTTTGTTTTTGCCTTCGACGGTTCCTTGCGCGTGTTCACCCTGGCGTCGCTGCTGCCGCCGTATCCGGACCGCGAGGTGGCCGCCCCGGCGCCGTCCAGTCGACGGGCCACCTCCAGCCAATTCGTCCAGTCGGTCCTCAACCAGGCCGGGCAGACCCTGCATCTGGGCCGGTCCGGCGCTTCACGCGACTCGGCCGGTGGATCGCATGTCGTCGCGCAAACCGGGCTCCCGGTGCCGAACGACCCCTCCAGTGGCTCCTTCACGGCACAGCTGATGTCACGCTTCCAGGAGCAGCCGCTGCTGCACCGGCCGCGCCCGGCGCGTGCCAACCCGACTGCTCGGCTGACACAGACGGTCTCGGCCTGCCTGTCCCCCTGCGACGGCTTCCTGCTGGTGGTCGGTCGCCAGCATGTGTCGGTACGCAGGCATCTTTGTCCACGTTTCGCCCCCCCCCCCTCCCTATGGCTTGATGCACCCTTCTGCTCACATTCGGCTCGCCGCCCTTGCGTGCGCATTTCCACACCCACACACCGACGCACGGGCGCAATGCCGTAGCTCCTGTCGCGTTCCTCGCTGGATGTCATCCACCGCGATCGCTGCCCCTCGGCCCTGGGCTGGCATTCCGGGGAGTTCCTCCTTCTGGACTACGACCAGGTGGAGCCTGACGCCGATGCCTCGGCCGAAGCGCCAGGTCTCTCCAAGAAGGCCCTGCTCACGCGCCTCCATGTGTCTCTCTCTTGCCGGGTGCGTCTTTTCGCCGCTCCTCCCGACCCTCCGGCCGCGCCTCTTCCCCCATGGCCTTCTGCCCACTTTGCTGACCATTGGCTGCCGCGAAATCCACGCCCCTCTCTCTCTCTCTGCCCGGGCCGCAGAGTGGCAGCAACTACATCTTCCGTTACGATGTCTACTGCGACCCGGCCACCGGGTTCCTATCCAGTCGTTCCTTCCAGCTCGGTGCTCTGGTGCCCGAGGCGGCCGCCCTCAATCCGGACACGGCTCTCATCAGCCCGGGGGCCAATCGCGCGCGCGTGCGCCGGACCTTGGTCCCCTCCATGTCCCTCGGCCCGACCAGCTGCATCCTGCGCGTTCCCACTTCCGGCGGGCCGGCCCCCGGGGCTCCTCCCTTCGAGGAGCTGCTGTTCAGCTTCGCCCGCGAGGGCGGGTCCAGCCATGTCCGATCCTGGTCCGTGGGAGCGGCCCTGCACGCCCTGGCGGCCATGCCATCTTCCAAGCGCCGTGCCGTGCCGCCGGCCCTCTGTGCGTGGATATACCCCTCGCTCCCTGTCGCGCTGCCACCTCCCGGCAGACATTGCCGCATGTGGCGCCTTCCCCTCCCCCTTGCCCCCTCCATCGACCTGCTCCTTGTTGACGCTCTTCCCCCCCCCCCCTCCCCCCTCTCTCTCTGTCTGCCCCTCGCTCGGTGCCAGCCATCCGGGCAGAGGACATTTGGGAGCCCGCCTTCCGGGCCAATGCGCCGGCCCTCTGCCCGGCGCAGCATGTGGACCCCGCCGCCTCGGCAGCCTGCCTGCTGGTCCCCTCCCGGCCGTCGGCCATTTGTCTGGTGCAGGGGCGCTTTCTGGCCCAGGGATTCCCGGATGGGCGGATTCGCATCCTGCCCGTCGGAGACTTTGGCCTGATTGCGGCGACGTCGGTCTCCTCGGCCGGGGTCGCCGGGTCCGGCTGCGGGTGCACCCCCGGCGATGAGGATGCCCATGAGTGCCCGGCCGGCGGGGCTGGCTTCTGGCTGGAGCCTGGCCACCCCGGGTCGCGCATTACCACCATGCTGGATCCCACCCCCTCGCTGGTGGAATCGGACTCCTCCTCGGTGACGCTCAAGTGCTACCTGGTGTCCGGCTCGGCGGACGGCATGGTCCGCGTCTGGAACCTCAAGACCCGGCAATTGCTGGCCACCTTCCTCTGCCACTCGGGCCCGATCACGGCGCTGCTGATCCCGCCGCCCATCCCCAGCACCGTGACAAGCATGGTGGGCGGTGTGGTGGGCGGGTCCGGTGGGATCCCCCTCCGGCGGTGCATCATCTCCGTCGGGGCCGACCACTCGGTGGCCATCCTCTCCATGGCCGGTCTTCAGTGGTGCGCCATTGCCCATGGGGTCCTCCTGGCCGCTCGCTCCTCCTCTTGCCGCTCGCTCCTGGGCTCCTGCCCTGCGTGCCTCGCCTTGCCTCGCCTCGCCTCGCCTCGCTTGGGGGCCCTCGTGGCTGCCCCCCGCCGCCCATGGCCGGCCTGCTGACCCCTCCTGCCGAATCGAATGCCATCTCCCTCCCCCCCCCCCCCCCCCGGTCCGACGGTTTTCCGCGCGCAGCGTCCACATGTTTGGCGGCCACCCGCACCCGATCACCTCGCTCATTTGCGACGGCGAGCGTCTCTTTGTCTCGTGCGGCACGCTCTTCTCGTCGCCAGTCGGGTCGGCCTCGTCGTTGATGGCTGTCACCACCACCCTCGGCCGGGATGCCCTCTTTTCCTCGACCTCCTCCATGAGCGACAACTTCTCGGTGGTCGCGTCCATGGCCCGCAGCCCGCAGTGTGTCTATGTGTGGCATCTGGCCACCGGGTATTTGGAGCGCGTGGCCGAGGGCCCACGCGCGCTGGTCATCCTCAAGGGGGTGACCGAGCGCCTGGCGGCCTTCGCCCAAATTGAACGCCAGCAGGCGCTCGACCGGCAGGCCGGCGACCTGGCGGCATCCGATGGCAAGGACCCCTCGGGCGCGGGGCGGCGGCGGTCGAGCGCGGCGGCGGCGGCGGCGACGGCCGTGGCGGCCGTGGCCGTCGGGGCCACCTCCGCCGAGACGCGCCTGCTCCAAAGCTCCAAGGCCAGCACGCAGATGATGGCCGAGGTGTCCGAATCGCAGATGAGCCTCTCGGCCGAGACCGGGGCCGGGCCGGACCGTGGGGACTCTCGGAACGCGGCGGGCCGCGCTCTGTATGACACGCTGGTTCCCATGGCCGCCGGGCCGTCGGTGCGTGCATCCGGCTCCGGCCCGCGGAGCCCGCTGATCGGCGCGGCGGCCCGGGCCGCAGGCGCGGCGGCCCCCAGCCGGGCCATCCTCCCGGCCCAGCCCAGCCCGCTGCTCTTCCAGCATGTGCCGGTCATGAATTCCGGTGCCAATGGCGACCCTTGCATCGAGCTGCTGCTGGTCACCTCGCTGCGCATGCTTGTCGGCACGCTGGAGGGGCTGGTCCAACAGTACTCGGTCATGGCGGCGGCCACGGCGACGATGGTCGACGCATCGGCCGCCGGGTCTCCGGCGCGGCAATTTGTCAGCCGTGGTCTGTTGGCCCGGCCGGTTCTTGCGCCGCGTCATCCCGCCGCCGGGGCAGCCCCCTCGATGGATCGCCTGGCGGGGGGCGGCCTGGCCGACGCATCGCAGGCTCTCTCCGAGCCCGAGGCCTCGGCCTCGCCCTCGGCCGCCCTGATGGCCGGCCAGCATCCGCAAGGCCAGCAGTTCGCCGTGTCCAGCCCGGCACTTCGAGCCCGGTCCGTGACCCTGACGATGGCCAACGCCCCGGGCGCCGCTGCCACTGGCCCGAGCGCCGGCGACACCTCGACCCCGGGGGACCCCCTCCCTCGGAGCCTCCACCAACTGTTCTCCCCGTCGCGGTCGGCCTCCAGCAGCTCGGCCACCGACTCCGGGCTCGGGGCCTCGCCGCTGGTGGACCTTTCGGCGGGCAGCCGTTCGCCCGACCTCGGTCTGCTGATGCTCGGGGAGACGGCGTCCCCGGGCCCGGCCACCGCCGGCATCGGGGCTACCCGCTGCGCGCACTGCGTCGCCGTGGAGTCCGGCATGCGGCGGCCCCCATCCGGGTCCATTCTCAGCGATGATGAGGCCCCCACCACCAGCCGTGGCCGCCCGGGGGCCGGACCGGTCCCCCCAGCCGGGCAGGTGACCCTTGCGCCAGCGAGCATGGGCGACTTCGGCCCCTTCGAGGTGGCGCCGGGGACGTCGGCAGCAAGCGCCGCCGCCGCCGCGAGCGTTCCTGTTGCCGGTGGCGGCGGCGTCCCGGTCGCCGCATCGTCCCCCTTGGCTCCGGCTGATGAGGCCCCCCTCTGCAGCTCCTGCGGTCAGCCGCTGGATCTGGTCGGCGAGTCGGAGTCCCCGCTGAACACCGACGATGAGGATGCCGGTGGAGCGCCCCGGCGCCGTCGTGGCACCGGCCGGTCGACCAAGCCGGCCGACGGGGCAGCCGCCATCGCGGTCCCGAGTCCCAGCCTGGCGGGCGCCTCCGCGGCCAGCCTGTCGCCGTCGCTCTCTGGGGCCCTGTCAGCCCTGCCTTCGCACTTGGCGTCGCCGACCCCGTCGGCCGCCACCTCGACCGACCTGTCGGCCGGACTGACGGCCATCGGGGCCGGCGCGGCACTCGACATGCCGGACATCTCGGCCACCCCGAGCAGCGCCTCGATCGCCGGGGCCGCGGGCTCCATGCCGGGTGCCGCCGCCGCCGCCGCCGCCGCCGCCGCCGCCTCTCGACAGACGGTGCCGCCTCTGCTGCCGGAGCTGAGCGAGCGCGATCGCAGCCTGGTCACCCTGGCGCGAACCTTCCTCAGTGCCCTGCACGCGTGGGATCTGGTGCCGCTGGTCTTCCCGAACTTCGAGTCCGGCTACGGGGTGGAAACCCTCGGCCCGGCCGAGGCGGCCCTCTCCCCCCGGGCGGACCTGATCCAGTGGGTGGCCGATTCGGTGCTCGGCCTGACGCGCATCCCCGACTGCCTGACCTGGGCCATCCGCAGCATCAACGGCACGGCCACCATCTTTGCGCCGAATGCCCTTGGTGGGCCGGCCACGGCGATGGCCACCGCCCCGGCGGCCCCCCTCACCCGGCAGCAGATCATCACCCAATCCGGGTGGGCGCTGTCGCCCTTTGTCACGGCCCACCGGCTGCTGAGCATCGTCTCGGTGCTGAATGTCCTGTCGAGCAGCGAAGACCTCTCGGCCAAGCTGGCCCCTCTGGTGCAGTTCTATACCGTGGACTTGGTCTTTGCCATGGTTGTCTCGCCGCCGGTGACCGCCTCCCCGGTGCTGGATCAGCACAATGTGGTGGTGGCGCCGTCCGTCTCCCCGAGCAACTCGCCCACCACGCCGTTCGCCTCGCCGGTGAGCACCCCGCCAGTTGAGCCGGCCGCCCCGATGCCCGCGGCCGAGCCCCCCTTGGTCGGTGCGTCGGGCCCCGAGTCGGCCACCCCGCAGCCTCTCTTTGGAGCCCCGCCCTCGGTGGCCTTCCTGTCCATGTATTGGATCGACCCGTCGCCGCACATCACCCGTGCTTGCCAGGCCATCCTGCGGTCCACGGTGACCGCTCTGTCGGACTCGGCCTGGCTCCGGCTGCTGGAATATTGGCTCGGCCGGCTGAGGAGCTTCTCGGCCCTGCTGTCCTTCCAGCTACACCGGGTGGCCGAGCAGCAGCAGCAGCAGGCCAGCACCACCGGCGGGTCCGGGTCTGGCTCCGGGTCCGGGCCCGGGTCCGGGCCCGGGTCTGGCAGTGGGCTCGGCGCCGGGGGCCCCGGGGGCCCCGGGCCCGGCTCCGGGGGGCGTCTGGACGGCGCACCTGGCCCCGGGTCCGGCTCCGGTGCGCACTCCTCCGGGGCTGGATCGGGCTCCGGTCGGCACGCCCCCCCGGCCTATGGCCAGCTATTGGGCGAGTGCCTGGCACTGGATCCCATCCCGGCCATCGTGGTGGCCGTCCTGCTGACCCAGCGCCCGGTGTCCAGCAATCTCCGGCAGCTGACCCTGCTGGAGTCCCCGGGCCGGCCAAACACCATCATGGTTGCATGGCAAATGTGCGCCCTGGCCCTCTTCTCGCTGTTGCAGCTGCCCTTCGGCCCGGGGGTCCCTCCCTCCGAGCCGGCCTTCAACTCCATCTCCATGGCCCGCGCGCGCATGGCCGCCGTGGATTTGCTCGGCCGCTACTGGCTGGCCAGCACCCCTCGTCTGAATTTGCCGAATGAGCCGGCCCCGGAAACCCGCACCGGTGGCTTCTCCGCCTTCCTGGACTTGCGGTCTGTGGTTCGGCTTTTCATCGGGATCGCCTTCCCGGCCAATGTGCCGCTGTCCGGCGGGCCCGGGTCGACGTCGGCGGTGCGATCCTCCTCCGGCACGTTGGCCGGCTCCGGTGGCCCGCGGGCCGCCGGGCCTCGGGGCCCTGGCGGCCCGGCCCCCTCTTCCAGCAGCCCCTCCCTGGCGGCAGGGGCCGGCGGCGATGTGGGGCCCAATGCGCCGGGGTCCGCCACGACCCCCGGCCGGACGCCCTCGCCCCTCCGCAACCCGGAGCTCATCTTCACCCAAAATGCCCGGTCTTCTTCGCTGCCCACATTGGCTCGATCAAGCCTCCTGCTGCTGGCCGAGCAGGCCCCTCTGGAGCTGCTGCAAATCATCACGGACTTCTTCTCGCCGCAAGCGTCCATGGGTGAGATGGCCTGCGCCATCAAGTTGATTCTCTACCTCACGCGCCGGGTACGTCCACATGTCGCCCCTGCCCCCTGCCCCCCCCCCCACTCCTCTTTGGCCCGTTGCTCCTTGCCCCTTTCGTCCCTTTGACGCTGACACGCGCCTCGCTGGCTTTCCCCCCCCCCTCTCTCTCTCTCCCGCCCCTCCGGCCGGCCGCTTCACAGTGCGAGCATCTGCCGGCCTTGTCGCGCGCCCTGCACGCCTTCGCCGGGTTCCTGGTCAGCCTGGTCATCGCCCGTGTCCTGGATGCCAAGCGCGAGCATCCGCAGCAGCTGACCACCCTGGCGCAGTATGCCCTGCTGTCCCTGCAGGCGACTGTCCCGTCGGTGCTGCTGTTCTCGCGCAACTCGCGCATCGTCTGCCCGGTTGTCATTGTTTCCCCGCTGGCGGGTGGCCCGCCGCTGACCGGTGGTTCGGGCCCCGGTGGCGGTGCCGCTGCTGCCATGGGGTCCGGTGGCGCTGGTGCGGCCCTCCCGGCCGGCGGGGCCAATGCCGGCCCCGGTGGCGATGCGCCCTCTCGCCAGGAGCGCTCTTGGCTGGCCATTTACGACCTGCTCACCGCGGCCCGAGTGTCGGTCTTTGACCTGGGCATCATCGGCCAGGAATGCGGGCCGGTTTGCGGGCTGACCATCTCCCCGGACAATCACTGGCTGGTGGCTGTCATGTTCCCGAGCACATACTCCTCGCGGCGGGTCCATCTGCAGCCGGGTGCCGATGCGGCGGCCGCAGCGGCCGGCGACCCGCGCTCGGCCGCCTCCCTGGCCGATATGACGCCCATCCCGCTGGAGGGCGCCTTCCGTGTGTGGCCTCTCAGCCAGCAGGCCATCGGCCCGCTGTCGGTCATGGCCAACCGCGGCTCAGCCCAGCCGAATATCGGCACCCCGCTGCCGCCCGTCCCGACGGTCAGCGGCTCGACCGGGGGCTCCTCCTCCGGGTCCTCCTCCGGCTCCATGACCGCCGTTCCGGCCATCAAGACCGGCCGCATGCCCTGGCGCTTCGAGCAGGGTGCGTCTTCCCGGCCCTCCTTCCTCTTTCTTTTTTTTTTTTTACCCCCTCCCCGCGGCCCCTCTCTGCCCTTGCTCCCTCGCCATCTCTGACCCCCTTCTCGTTGCCCGCCTCTCCGCTCGATCTAGACCTCATTCACTATGCCTTGCGGAACATCCGCTTCGAGTGGCAGGCCTCCGCGCCCACCGGCTCGCAGGCTTACCCTCGCATGCGCTCCCTCTTCGGTCGGTTGATGGTGCATTTCGCCCCTCGGGGCGTTGACGGCCCGCCGCCCTTCGAGATCGTTTGCGATTCCTTCCTGCACAACTGAGGACAATCCTGGCCACCAGTCTGCCTGTGTGTGTGTGTGTATGAACTCCTCTCCGGATACGTGCACACACACACACGCGCAGACACGCACATACGCGCACCAGCACGAACACCTCCCCCCTCCGTCAGGAGCTTGGACGAGGCTGGACCTTCCTTCCTCCCTTTTCCTGGCCCTCCCCTTCACCACACGCCCTTGTACACCCGGCGTCCCCGCCCCACGCCGCCAATAGAGACATACTCTCGCGCGTCACCCTGCACGAAGCCTGATCCACATCGTAGCAGCATCGGTATGCTGCTTCATGTTCTGATGCACTTCATCGGGGCTTTGCATTCTTGGCCCATGCCCCGAAGCAGAGACATGTGCCGACGCACAAGTACCCGCATTCCCCACAATCGCAACCACGATCTTCGGCCCGGGCTGTCGTTGTCCTCCCTCCGTCCGCCTGGCGCTTCGCCCGCCTTTGGACCTTGGTATGGAGTCACCCGCCGGGCTTCGCCGAGGGCTGCCCCGGCTGGCGCCCCTCCCCAAGCGACAATACATCGTCCCCACGAGACCCACTGCCGATGATGAGCAAATGGCATGCCAGCACCTGGTTCGGAGAGTGAACTATCTCTCTACGCATTGCTGTCTACAATCACACACACACACACACACACACACACACACACGCTGGCACACAAAGACACATACAAGGGACACGGGGGAAAAAAGACCCATAGCCCCAAGGCCACATACACAGGCTGGCCCTCATCTGGGCCAGATGTCCTCCGGCGAGGCCCTTCTCTGCGGGCTTTCGTCGCAAAGCGTCCGAACTGACCCCCGGGGGGTTGCGCCGGGCCCCCATGCGCATCCTCGGCCCGAGGTTGGCTCCATTTGGCGCACCAACCTGAGACCCCCTCACTCCCTCCGGTGGCCGCCCCCCTCCCCGGTCCCTCCTTCCCGAAGAGGGCACCAGACGCCAGCTGCCGAGAGGGCAATCGAGCGTCGATCAGCCGGCCGATTTAATCGGTGCCGCCGCCCCCCCCCCCCCCCCCCCCCCCCGGCGCCCCGAGGAGGAGGCTATATGCTAATGTTCCCCTCAGGGGGCAACCGAGTGGCGAGGGGCTCCGCAGGGCTCCTTGTGGCAGGGGAAGAGGGCCAATTCCTTTGGCCCACCTCGCCACCATGCCCAAGCCTCCGTGTGGCTGGCCAGATGGCGCATCGGGGCCGCTCGCGCAGGCCCAGCCTGCCAGCAGCCCTCCACCCTTGCGAGGCTGGCCACGCAAGCGCCCTCTCTTCGGGGCCCTGTCTCCTCGCAGCCTTGCTGACTGTCCCCCAAGAAATCCCTCCCCCCCCCCCCCTTGCCCGCTCGATCGATTGTTCTTCCTCCCCCTCTCCCTTTGCTTTTCTCCCTCTCGACGCCCAGCACCCCACCTGCCAGTTCCTGTCTTGCCGCTGCGTCTCTTTTTGTGGTTGCTCACAAGCCGGGCGCCCGGCCTCATCGCTGCTCCCTCACCCGCTCCCCGGCAAAGGGGCCCTTCTATGCTCGCCTGTTAGGTGGGGAAAAAAACATCGCCGGATCTGCTCCGCATCGAGCGCCCACCCGGGCAAAAGGTCGCCCATGACTCTGGCCCATGAACAGCCTGCGGCCCAGCGGCCCGCCAGCACGCCTACACATTCGCCGCTTTTTCAGGACCACCTCGTCCAGGGTACGCAACCAGCGGCAGGTCCCCGCATGATACCGCCGGTTCCCGGTCTGACACGCGGATCTCGTTCCCCGAGGAGGCCACGCGGCCCGTCGACTCTCCATCTATCTCTCTCTCTCTCTCCCTCTCGGCTCTCCGCCTGCTTCATTCCCCCGCCCGCTTGGGGCCGCAGTTCAGTACATCGGCCCCTCCCAGTGCCGCGGTATGGCCAGCACGCCGGAATCAGCCCACTCGCACACACAAGCCCGGCCAATCGCCATGAAGTCCCCTTCGCTGACCATCCTCTTCTGACCGGCTTCACCATAGAGTCGACCGATGTTCAGTCCTTCCGGGAAATGCTGACCCGTAATCCCTCATGGGAGTACCTGGAGATCGGGTCCGAGCGCGGTGCGCCCCCTGCATCCTGCACCCTGCATCATGCTCGGCAGGCCCCGTTCCCAGGCCTGCTGTTGCAGCAGCTGCTGCTGCCGCCGCCGCCGCCGCCGCCGCCGCCGCCGCCGCCGCTGACCTATGCCACCATCGGGCCTTCCTTTTTGCCCCTCTCCTCCTGACCGGCCCGGCTGCCGGTCCTCCGGTCCAGCTCTCGGCGACAAGTTTTACTCCTGGCTCGCGCGGATGATCCCAGACATGCATGGCTTGCGAACGCTGGTCATTGGTGGTGCGGCCCTCGGGGACACAGATGGGGCAGGCCTTCCTCCGCGCCCCACCGGGCCCGATGGGCTCCCCTGACACTGACCCGGCCATCCCCTGTCTTCCCTCCGCCACGCCTGCCGTAGCATCATCCATGTCCCAGATGACCTTGGCCAACCTGCTGCTGGTGATCCTGAATCACTCGCAGATCTCCCACCTCGGGCTCATCGGTGCGGGCAGATGCTTCCAACGCACTCGCCGAGGGCGTGGTTTGCACCCAGGCAGCCCCCCCCCCCCCCCCCCTGCCCCGGCCCCGGCCCCGGCCCCGGCCCCGGCCCCGGCCCCGGCCCCGGCCCATGCTGACACACCCACCCAGACCAGGACTCGCATCGAGAGGCATTCAGCGAGAATGTGGCGGACTTGCTCCGGTTCCCGGGCTTCATCAAGTCGCTGGCTTTGAAGAGTGCGCCACCGGGCCCCGGGCCACGCCATCCGCCGGAAGCATGTTCCCTTGCCTGACCGTGTCCGCCATCCAAACGACGTGCTGCGTCAGACTGCCCGCTGTCGGTGACCAGCATCGACAATATCTGCGGCTCGCTCGAGATCCCCGGCTCGACGCTCACGAGCCTCTCGCTGAAGGGTGCGTCTCGGCGCCGGGGGGGGTGGCTACAGCAATGAGGAAGGGGGTAGGCGAGTCCGCGCGCGACAGAAGAAACCGTGTGCCGGGGAGCAAGAGGACATGCCGGTGCATGTGTGTACGTGTGTGCCTGAATGCGAGTGCGCATGCGCGTGTACGTGTGTGTACGTGTGTGCCTGAATGCGAGTGCGCATGCGCGTGTCCGTGTGTGTACGTGTGTGCCTGAATGCGAGTGCGCATGCGCGTGTCCGTGTGCGCGTGTGCGCTGGGCGGTGGGCGAGTAAGGCCAGGGGGAGGCAATCGCTGGAAGACAAAGGAAGCGAGCCCCGCTCCGAAAGGAAGAAGGCCAGGACCGGCCAGAGTGAGAGCCACCAGAAGGCCGCCAGGGGACGGGCGGGGGGACGGGTGTGGCCGGCGAAATGCTGACCTCCAGCCCGTGTGGATTCCCCCTGCGGGGCCACGCACACCTCAGGCATCTCTCTCTCGGGGCAATTTGACCGGGTGTGTGCCATGCTGCAAAAGAATCGGGCTCTCCAGCAGCTGGCCCTTGTTCGTACGTGTCGACCGATTGCCGGCCCGGGGCTTGATGCCAGCGATTGACACGCTGTCCGTGGCTCCACTCCCTCTGCCGCCGGTCTTTCCCAGGCTGCGGACTGAACACGCACAACTGGGAGCAACTCTTCGATGCCCTCTCCGTCCGGCCGATCGGGCTCACGCACCTGGACGTATCAGGTACGCCGCCCCGATCGGCACGAATTCGCCGGTGAAATATGCTGGAGGCAGGCCTTCCTGGCCTCGCCGGCCCATCGGCTCTTTCGGCTGCTTTACACGCACACATGCATGCATGCATGCATGCGTGCTGCCCCCCTCCTCCCTCCTGACTCATCCCGGTTTCCCATTTTTCTCCCGGGTCTGGCGCGCGCGCGCGCGCGCGAAGGCCACCTCATCACCGATCTCGGCTCGGCCTTCATTGCCAACATCATTCGCTTTCAGCCGGAGCTGGAAGTCTTTAAAGCATCAGGTAGGTGCTCTGAACCGGGGGGGGGGGCCATAGGGCAGGGAGGGGGAGAGCCCCACGCAGGGCATCGAATGTCCGGCTGGTGCGATATCCTCGGTGAAGGGCCTTTTTTAACATGGCCCCCTGGGCCATATGTGGCACTGGGACCCGCCACCCGCCTGCCGGATGTTTCCCCTCCAAGGGTGCGGCATCGAGGGGCGAGCCACCATCGAGATTTTGTCCGCCCTGAGGAGCAGGATCACGCTCACCGGGCTGGATCTGAGCGGTGCGTGCCCGAGCCTGTCGCATGCATGCATGCGCGCCCGTGCCGCCCCGCCGGCCTGAACATGGCCACATGCGAAAGTTTGCCGCCGACTCACGCTCAAGCCTTCCCCCCCTGGAGGGGGTGCCCCACTCCAGACAATCCACTCAGCGATGCTGCAGCCCTGATCTTCTCGGACATCCTGGAGCGCGAACAGCCCGGAAACCGCCTCCGGAAGCTGGACCTCTCAGGTGCGCAAACGCGGGGCGGGGGGCCCCCAGGGCCGGCTGCGAGACGCGCCCTCATCATTCGGCAGGGGTGCAGTATTGACCAATGGAAATCACCCGTCCGGACCGGCCCTGTATATCTCCCCCTCGCCCCCCCCCCCCCCTCCCGACTGATCGCATGCTCACGCGCCCCGAAAGGTACCGGCTTGGAGAAGCCCGATCTTGCATGGATCTTCGAGGCCCTGGGCCGTAACACCTCCATCTCTTCGGTGTCCTTCTCCCGTGCGTATGCTCTCCTTTCGGGGCTCGGGCCGCCCTGCTTGGTGACGGGGCCGGCCGCCTGTGGCCCGAGGAGCATGTTGCCATTGGAGCGGGAAGACGGGGAAAGGAAATGCGCCATCTATACCATACTGATCTCCCCAGCGTCTCCGACCACGATCTCCCGGGGCGCGGCTGTCTTGCTTTTCCAGGTTGCCCCATTGTCGGGGAACTGCCCACATGCCACATTCTCTCGGCTGTCGCCAGTTACGGCGTTCGGAGACGGATCTACCTCAAAAGTACGTGCCCAGGAGGGGAGGGAGACATGGGTGGGCTCGAGGCGGGGGG
>NW_009243001.1:11891-16949 GCF_000388065.1 Fonticula alba | reverse complement strand
CCCCCCCCCCCGCTCCATAGCCTTGTAGAGAGTAGCCAAGCCCCCTGGGGCTCTGTGGCGCACCTCGGCCCAGCTGTGCCCGGCTGGCCGCCACTGACCTTGACGTTCTCACGCTGGCACCCATCGGCAGACTGTGGGCTCGAGTCATCGCTGGTCATCTCGCAGCTGATGGAAGACGCCGAGTTGCAGAACCCCGAAGCTCGCATCTTCCTGGATCGGTCGAGCAGCCGCGAAAGTACACACCCCCACACGCCCCTTCGCGCTGGCAGTAGCCAGGAGCTGGACACGGTGCCACAGGACCATGATCTGAGCCCCCGCCAGGACATCGGGGAGCCTCTGCGCTCCGGCTCGCAAGCCCATCCCGACGGGGGGCCGGACAATGATGAGCCGCACCTGTGCGCCACTGTAGATGCGCTGGCCATCAGCTCGTCGACACTTTTTTGATGGGGGCAGGCGGGGCCTGCGCCCGGCACTGTGGCGCCGGCGCGCGCAGGAGCCAGGGTGTGCTCCCCGGCCTTCAAATAGAGAATGCACACTCTCATGCATGCGTGGGAGAAATGCACCCGGCGTTGCTTTGGCGCTCTCGCGGGACCTGGACACTCGACACGTCTCCATGAGAGGAGGACCCGCGCCACATGGAGGAGTCGGGTTCAGGCGGCGAAGGGGCGGGGCCACCCCATTCTGTGTCACACTAGGGAACATGCCTCGGGTCTCATATCCATTTTTATGCCGATCGGCCCAGGGGGTGTGTGGCTTGAAGAGAGACGGAGGCGCGGGCGGGGGGGCAGCTTTTCACATGGGGCACCTGCAGGCGAATGGTCACTCACATTATTGTCTTGGGTAGGGGGGGAGGGGGGGGGGGGATGTGCATGTGGTGCAGGAAGCAGGGGACCGCGGCTGGTGCCAAAAGTGATGCCCGGACATTGTGGCGCCGGACGTGTTTGCGAGCTCGCCCGATCGCGCATCCCTATCTCGGGGCCTGGACCGACGGGCTTTCTCCTCTGGCGGGGGGAGCCGATACTGCCGCGGTCTGGGTTGATAAGGATAGCCCCGATGGCGCTGGCAACTGACAGACTGGCGGGCAGAGCCCGGCCGTGTGCAGAGCTCCGGCCATTCCTCGAGGCGCAAAGGCCCAACCCTGACGGAGCTCCTCGTCCTGGCGCGCCTCCCTCCCCCGATTCAGCGGCCCTCCGAAGGTGCGCCGGTTCTGCGCCGCCGCAAGAGGGCACCTCGGCCCCCCTCGGGGTGTGAGGACCCCGTCGGCCGGAGCGCGCGACCGCGTGTGGCCACCAAAAGGTTAACATCAGTGCGCGAGCTCGGTCTCCCCGCCGCCGCCGCCGCCGCCGCCACCACCACCACACTACCAGCGGCAGTGTCAGCGGCGGCGGCGGCGGCGGCGGCAGCAGCAGCAACCGTCGCACTTCGAGACGACCGGAAGAGATGCCCGTGCCCTGGAAACCCCCTGCACTTGGCGCCGCCACAACTCGATCATCATTGTGGGCCCTGCGCCGGGATCAGGCACCCCAGCCTCGCACCCCACAATCCAAGCCACACCTGGTGAGGGCATGATGACGGCCGGGCCCGCGCGGTCCAAACGCCGGGGGGAGGGGATACCGACTTTCATATGGGCAAAGCCCCTGCGCCAGTCCCCACTATCCAAGGGTACTTGTCCGGGCCCCCGGGCCCGGGGCACCGCGCCCCTGGGCACCCGGGGGGGGGGGGGGGGGGGCTGACATCAAACAGGGCGCCCAGCACTTCTCTGCTCCTTTGGGCCATTTTCGCCGGGCGCCGCGCCGGCCTGGGCCGGGCCGAGCAGAGCGGCCCGCTGTGTAAACAAGGCCCGGGAGAGGCAGGCGGAGGGCCGATGAAGAGACCAGCCGACAAGCATGCATCGGTCCGCCGGGCCGTGGGCGCCCCGCCGGCGTTGCTCCGCGAGGCAGGACGAGCGAGCATTCCAGCGGCCGGCGTCCGACGGGGCACCCCGACCGGGCGTTGGTGCGCTCGCTGGCCCGCGCTGCCCACGCTGAAGGCCAGGCCGAGAGGGGGGAGAAAAAAGAGGGGGGCAAAGGGCGCGTGCCCCACTCGGCCCCAGGACCAACCCCCTCGCTCGGGGCCTGGGACGGCGTGCCCGCGCCCCGGACGCCCTGTTATAGCACACCCTCCCCGGGGGGGGGGGGGGGGGAGGAGGAGCCCGCCAACAGCACAAGGGCCCTGGGGCGGGGGCGGGGGCGGGCAAGGCGACGGGAACGATCGCGCCTGGAGGTAAGGCTCGCGCGAGCTGAGGGCCAGCCGAAAGGAAGGGCCACCAAGGGCCGGAGAACCGGCTGGGGAAAACCACCACCATGATAGGCCGAGATGAAAATATCTGCGGGCGCCGCGGTTCATTGGCATGTAGCCCAGCGGCGGGCGGGGGCCGGACGGGCACACGCACACACACACACACACACACAGGCGCGCACAGGCGCGCACAGGCGCGCACATGCACACATTAATCGATGCACGCTCTCCCGCTCCCGGCACCATGAAGACGGCGCGCGCCGCCGGGGAAATGGCCAAGCCCGGAGGGGGGCCCCGTGCAGGCACGCAGTCAGGAACCACCCCACCCCAGACCAACTCTTGTCATGAGGCCGGCCGATCGGGGTGCCTCACGATCGGTCTCGACCCCCTGCCCCCGCTAGGCGATAATAAACATTTTTCATTGTTTTTTTTTTTTTTTCCCCCTTTTCCCATCCAAGTCGTTGTCCGGAACGCCAGCCATACCCGCTCCTGGTGACGAATGCGCTCCTGAGCGCCCGCATGCTCGCGCATGGGTGCCGACACGTTCTCCCTCCGCGGACCCTGGTCCACCTTCGTCTGCCATCGCACTCCGGGGTGACGCCGGGCTTCCGGACTCCGAGGGCCGGGCCGGGGGGACACGAGCCTCTAGTCGGATTGGCCTCCGGCGGTGGCCCCGGCCACGCCTGCCTGCTGCCTGGTTCCATGCCCGGCCGGCGGCATATGAAACGCCCCCTGCGTCCCGGCGAAGGGCGAGACGGGGGGGGGGCGCGCGGAACGTCCGGGCCCCGGGGGCCTGCCCAGGATCAGGAAGAAGGCGCCCCTTGCGCCCCGCCGTGCGGGATCCGGGCAAGAGCAGGGCCAGAAGGAGATCAGCTCCCCCCCCGCCCCCTGCCCGGGCCTTTGGAGCCCGGCCCGCACCGATCGCTTGCGCCCCAGCCTAGGGTGGTGCCGCGCACAGGAGAGCCTCTGCCCCCGGGGGCGGGGGGAGTTGCCCGGGTGCCGGCCCCCGGGCGAGCGAGGGACCGTCTTCCTGGAAGCCGACCATATGAACTCCGCGATCGGTATTCCTCCGCCTCTCGCGGCGGGCGGGCGATTTCCGGTTGTCTCTTCGCCCTCCCGGCCCCTCCCCCCCCAACGCCCCCTTGCCCGGATTCGGCTCTCCCTCGGCCCCTCGCGCCCTCTCGCCCCCTCATCCTCGGTCGGCCCCTGGCTGGGGTGTGTATGCCCGAGGGCTCGGGTCGGCGCACGCACGAGATTGTCCAGCGCGATGGAGCAGCCATCCTCGCGCCACCGCCACCGTGGACGGGGGCCGCGATTCCACCCTCGCCTCACTAGTCGCAGGGATTCGGGCTGACCGGACCCGGGCACACATTGAAAGCCTACCGCCCCCCGGCGTCCCGGGGTGGCCCCATGCCGGCCCAAGGACATCGCCTCCCACGCGACACGCCACCGCCACCGCCACCTCTGTACCCCCCCCGCCCGCCCGCCCCCCCGTCCCACACACCCCTCCACCACCCTATTCGCGCCCGTCGTCGTCCTTGCCCGCCATGTCTGCCAGCGGACACCTCTCCTACGAGGACCTGCTTGCGTTGGAGTTCGCGCAGGTTTGCACCCTGGCCGGGCTGGCCCCGGCGTCTAGCCCGCGGTCCAGTGTTTCCCCCTCGCCGGAGCCCCCCGGGGGGGGCCTCACCGGCCGCCGGCAACCGGAGCCCTCCCACCCGACGTCCTCCGCCGACTCGGCGTCCTCCGACTCGCTGACCGACCTGCCGCATGCGAGGGGGGACGCCGGGGCCGGGCGGCGGCGCTCGGCCGACGCCAGTGACCAGCGGCCCTCGCTGTCGCGGAAGCGCGCACGTACCCCGCCCCCGGCGGTCGTCGGCCTGGGGCTTGATCCGGCCGTCCGGTATCTGGCCACGGCGTCGGTGTTCTTCCTCGCGCGCCTGTGCACGTCCCCCCTGCGGCATCTGTCCCCGCCGCCGAGCCCCACCTCGGCCTCGTCTCTCGGCGCCCGGCGATCCCCCTC
Organism: Fonticula alba; assembly: GCF_000388065.1. NCBI lineage: Eukaryota > Rotosphaerida > Fonticulaceae > Fonticula > Fonticula alba. The sequence continues at coordinate 12,649 of NW_009243001.1, read as the reverse complement.
CCCGACGCCTGCCGGGCCCGGCGGCGGCCCTGGCCACCAAGTCGACCCCCGGAGCCTGGTGGCCGATCGCATGGTCCGGGTGCTGACGGCCCTCGAAGCGGGCCGGGCCCAATCCATGTTCGCCACCTTCGCCGGCCAAACGGACCCGCTGCTGGTGACCATTTCCCTGACCGAGTCCCGGGAAGATCTGCGCATCGAGGTGACCGGCACCGGCCCCGACCGGCCGGCCGCCCTGGCTCCCCTGCTGGTCACCCAGGCGGACTTTTGGCAGGTCGCCTCAGCTGCCAATTCCGGTGGTATCCGCCTGCGCGCGCTGGAGCTCTTTTTCCAAGACCACTTCGGCGACCTGCGCCCCGGGGCCGCTGGGCAATGTAACAGCACCAACACCTCCCCCTCCGCAAGTCAACACCCCCACCAGTCGCCCCCGACCATGTCCCCCCCTCCCTCGAACCACCATCGCCCGAAGCAGCAGCAAACCCAGCCGGCCGACCAGCCTGCTGCCTCCACTGCCGCCGGCCAGCACCCGGAGCCGCGCGACCTGCAGCCCCCCACCCGGGCGGCCGCCGGCCCCAGCGCCCCCTCCGCCCCCCTGAACCCTCTGCGCGTGGAGTACGCACCTGTTCCTTTCTTTGCCGATGCTTCCTCTTCTCCCCCCCCCCTCTCCCTGTTGCCCCGCTCACCGCGCGCGTGTTCCTCCACCTCCTCCTCCTCCTCCACCTCCGCCCCCGGCGGAGCAAAGTCGCAAGCGGCCGCCACCC
>NW_009243001.1:0-11765 GCF_000388065.1 Fonticula alba | reverse complement strand
CGTCGGAGGTGGCCGCCAAGGCCGCCGCCATGCGGTCCCCCTCCGCCTCCTCCTCCACCTCCTCCTCCTCCTCCTCCTCCGCCGCCGCCACCACCACCACCACCACCACCACCACCGCTACTGCCCTCCTCCCCTCCCCATCTTTACGCCCCTCCTTGGTGCCACCCGTCCTGTCGCGTGCTCCACCCTGTGTCGGTCGCGCCCCTCCTCCACTTCCGCCTTCCCCCCCCCCTCCCAGCTCCTCCTCCTCCTCCTCCTCGTCGGCTGACCTTTGTCCCTCTGTTGTTGCGCGGTCCATTGCTTCTGGATGACCCTGCTCCTTGGTCTCCCCCCTCCCTTCGGGAACTGGCGTGCCCCGCGGCCAGCCCCCTGGACCCAGCCCACACGGGTATGCCCACTCGGCCGGCGCCTGCGTCCCAACTCCCGCGCATCGGCGACCGCGACCTTGACCCCTTCTCTCACAAGTGCGTGCCTGTCGGCTGTCTTTTTTTCCCTCGCGGCCTCCCGAGAGACCCTGCCGCCTCACTTCCGTGCTTTTGTACCCACATGCATACACACATACGCACATGCGCCTGTGCGTGCACTTCGCGCGCCCCTTCCCACTCACACCCATTCCTGCTCCTGTCCCTTGGGTTCGGCAATTCGTGCAGTCCTGCCGGCATGTTTGCCGGACCAGACACCTTCCGCGGATACCGCCCGGGCGCCGACGGCTTCCCCGCCCGGCCGCCCGGGGTTCCGCCGGCCGCCCGCTTCGACCCCTACGCCCCGCCTGGGGCTCCGGAGCCGGTGCCCAACTGGCCAGGGTCCACCGGTGCCGGGGGGGCCAATGCCTCGCGCAATGGCCACCCGGATCAGGTGTACTATGGCGCCGGGCAGCCCGGCATGGGGGCCGGCTTCAGCATCACCGGCGAGCCTGATCCCGATCACTTTACTCCGCCCGGGGTGCAGTTCCCCGGTGCTGCTGGTGCCCGTCCCGGTGCCTTCCGTCAGCACCCTCCCCCGGGTCCGGGCGGGCGCTTTGGCCCCGGCGGCAGCCTTGGTGGTGGCGGCTTTGGCGGCTTCATGTGAGTGTATACACGCGTGCTCGCGAGGTCGCGGCCCGGCCATCTGTCCTGCAGTGTGCCTCCTCCAAAGGCGGTGCAGGCCCAGACGGCTGAGGTTGGCATCTGGCACTCTCTCCAGGTGCAAACACCTCTCAGGAGTGTCCTTCCCCCCATCCTTTGCATGCGCAGTAGGGGCTGGCCAGCCAGCCTGCCCGAGCGCCGTTCCCAACCCGTGTGTGTGTGTGTCTCTCCCTCTCTCCGCCCTTCTCCCTCCCCCCCCCCCCCCCGTATGCCAGCTCCCTTGCGATGGTGGTTGAACCTGTCCCCAGTTTCTCAATTCATCCCCCAGCGCGGCCGTGCGCATGCGCGCGCATGTACATCCATTACATCTGTACCTGTGCGCTGCCAGGCAAGAGGGCGCGAGTGAGAGTGGTGGGCGTGGGTCGTGTCAGCCATGTGGTGAATGCACGCAATATGGAGCTTGTGTGGCCGAGGGTGAAGAGGGCCACGAAGGGAAGAAAAACCGGCCCTTTGCTCATTCATCCGCTTCTTTGTCCTGTGTCCCCCCCCCCATACATCCTACGCCCGACCACACACACATCCTGTATAGTATCGCACACCCCATCCATGCATCGCAATGCATCGGCATGAGAAACAACCCATCTATTTGCAGCAGCAGCAGCAGCAGTAACCCCACCAACGGTGTTCACATCCGACCGATGTCTCTGTTGCCTTGTCTTTTTTCGACGAGCCAATAAATATCCCTCAGCATTTGACATGCGCACACACGCACGCACACACACACACACACACACAGTCTGGTGCCATGTCGAGATCGGAAGATACCCATGCACATGTCGGATCTCTATTTCCTACTGGAGCTTTGGCCGCTTCAGAGGGGGCTGTTGCTCTGGGGCGGGAGGAGACCGGCTCAACTCGTCGCCCACAGTCGGAGAAGGGGAGGGGAATGTCCGAGCCAGGAGCATCCGGAAGCCGGGATCCCGGACACCCCCTTGCTGTGACGATGAAGGGGAAGGGAAGCGAGCAAAGGCGAGGCCCGAGCCCCCCAAAAAGCAGCACATGCTTCTGTGTCAGGGACAATGGGCCGAGAGGGAAAAATAAAAGAGAAGGCCAGCCCCAGCTGCTCGAACGACAAGCGCAGAGAGAGAGAGAGAGAGAGAGAGACGCACCTCCACCGAGTACGGGACCCGACTGGGCCCGCGGACAGGGCACTTAAACTGATAAGCAATCCTGAAGACAGGTGCCGGTCCCGCACGGCGGCCAGCATGTCAGTATGGCAGAAACACGAAAGACAAGGCGAGAAGCGGCACAGGCCCGGAGAGCAGCCAAGACGAAGGTGATCGCACCGTTGATTGGAGAAGCGGTCCCAGGTGAGGACCGTGCGTGAAGTGCACACATGCCCCCAGCTCTCGCCGAGAGCCGGGACAAGTGTCACCCCCGAATCGGTGGTCGTGCTTGGCAGGTTTGCCAGCGAGCCAGTGCCAGCGGAGCGCCCCTCAAAGCGCGTGGTCATTTGGTTCAAGAGCAGGACCTGCCACCAGGACAGGGAAGATGTCAGGCCGATGCAAAGTCAAAGGTGGCGAGCACAGGCCTCGGTGGAGGACAGGGCGGAGAGCCGAGGGAGGGCGCGACGGAAAACGCACGGCGCAATTCCCACGAAGCGCGGCATCCGAACAACTCCCAGCTATGGAAGACAGCGCGAGGGAGCGGACGCGTGCCCCTTCCCCATGACGCAGGGGGAAGGCCAGACTGTCGATCACCACGAGGCCAATCTTTGTTGGGGCAGGGTCAGCACCATGCATGGGGGGGGGAGGGGGGGAGCTTGAACAAAGCCCGACAGTGCATGGGGGGGGGAGGGGGGGAGCTTGAACAAAGCCCGACAGTGCATGGGGGGAGGGAAGCTTGAACAAAGCCCGACAGTGCATGGGGGGAGGGGGGGGGGGCGCATACCGACTTCTCGGCCACCAAGTCCGGGAGGATGGTGCACACGGCCATCAGCTCGGTCACATCGTGCACCCGGACATGGAAAATGCTATCGAGGATGGCATCCACGGAAAGATCTGAAAGAGGCCAAAGCCACCCCAGGCAGGGGAAGGGCCGAAGGGGGAGGCACACAAAGAGACGGTGGATCAGAATGGAGGAGGCGCGAAGGGACCTGCGCATGGCGATATACGCACCGCGTGCCGCGGCCGGCCGGATGACCGCAAGATCGGCAAGCACGCCAGTGGCAATTTCACGAACGCGTGATGGCAAGAAGCTCCCCTCGGTGTCGATGTACAGGGCCGGTCGACCGACGCCCCCGGCGTCGGCCGGCAGAGTGCACATGGTGCATGCCTGGATGGCGATTTGGGTCTTCCCCAGGCCCGGGGCCCCGGCGAGTTCGACCACACGGCCCAAATCCAGCCCCCCGGCGAAGAGGGCCGACAGGTGGGTGGCCGCCGCACGGCCGGACGCCAACGCGGCCCCGGTGTCTCGTCCTGAAGCCAGATATTCGAGGGCCGACAGATCGGCAATCGAGCAGCTGAGATTTTGGTTCAGCGCCCGACAGAGCAGCGAAATGCGCGGCTGGCTGATCGACCGCGACAGCAGGTCCGACAGGCGGACGCCCCCAGCCAGGGATCCCGGCCGAGGGGGGCTGGGCGAGTCTTGGCACATTGCCTCCTGGGTGCCCTGCGAGGCGGGGGGCTCCTCCAGACGGCTGGCATCCGGTGCCGGCGCCTCGGCGCTCGGGATGGGGCGCATTCCGGCCAGGTAGGCCTTGGCTGCGCGGCAGGCCGACATGGCCACACGCGGGTGGCATCCAAGCCCTACGACGAGAGGGGGGCACGAAAATCAGGAAGGGAAGAAGGAAAGGGGGGGGAAGGAGGGGGAAAGAGGGGCTTGGAGCCGAGGGAGAGAGAAAGAGGGGGGGGGGGGGCGGGCACCCGCAAGTCGCACGTTGACCAAGAGGTCCATAGCCGCCAGTCCAGCTGGCCAACCAATGGGCCACATCCTCGGGCCCGGGCCCGGTGGCGTCTCCGGGCGCTCGAGGCACGGCTCCCGACTCGGGGAGGCGATTGAACAGGGACGTTCGGCCCAAGAGTTGCCGCGTCACCAGCGGGATCGCATGGCGGAAGGCCAGATCCTCATCTTGCGCGCTCATTTGGCAGGGGTGTGGAAGAAATCAAAGCCGAGAAGCGGGAGGGGGGGGGTGAAGGCGCCGCGAAGGAAAGGAAGGACGACCAAACAGAGGGAGGGGGGGCTGGGAGGGGGGGGGGGCAAAGAGAAGCAGGGGAAGGCACACAAGGACAGGTTGCCCTTCCGCTGAGGGATGGGTTCGAAGATCGATCTACTTTTATAGATGTCTTGGGCCGCCCGAGATCGAGCGATCTGGGCCATTCCCCCCAGCCCCCCCCCCCCCCCCCCCCCCCCCCCCCCCCCCCCGGGGGACGTGGGCCAGAAGCCATACACCAAAGTGGACCACGGCAGTCGGCCCGAAGCGTGCGTGAACATGCCCGTGTGTCGAGGTGGGAGATAGCCGGTTGGAGGGCATGCCTTCGGGAAGTGCCACCGGGACGGGTGGCGCCCCCGGGCGCAAGTCGCGGCTGATCCGGCGGTGTGATCGATTTGGTATCACGCGACTGCATAATTGTTTGACCATCTCCATCGGGGGCCAACAACATCCAGGAAGGGCGCCGGGACACGGAGACGGAGCACACTCGCAGGGGACAAACATGAGGCACTGCTGTCAGCGCCATCCCTCCCTGGCTTGGGAGGGGAATACATGGGACACCCCTCCTCCACCTCGTCTGCCTCGCCTGCCTCGCCTGCCTCCTTTCAATCCCCCTCCTCCCTCCTCTCCTTTGCCCCCTTCGAAGCAGGCCCGCCTCCGAACCAGGCTCTCCACCGAACCAGGCTCTCTTCCATTTGTGCGATGCTCCGCATCAAGGCCTTTCCTCCGCTCCTTGCCCAGGCCAACTCGGATTCGGTCATCAGCACCATGTGCGTTGGCCAGCGCACACACACACACACACACACAGATATGGGAAATATGAAGATGTGAAGATGGACATGTATAATGACCTCCCATCTCCCGCCCTGCTCTACCCTGCTGCCAGGCTGATCACCACCGATGGCGCAGTTATTTCTTACTCCTCAGTCCGTGCCAAGACTGCCGGCACGGCTGCCGGGGCCGGCTCCTCCGTGCCGCCGGGTGCCGCTCCGGGCGTCACTGCGGGTGACATTACCGACGCCGAAGCCGCCGGGGCAATGATCCGCGCCGAGATCGCCCAAGCCCCCGCCAATGGTCCGGGAACTGTCCCACTCGATGAGGCAGACTCGCATTTCGACTCGGCCGGGCCCCTGTCCCGGCAGAGCCGCGACATTGCCGTGGCCGCTGCCGCCGCCTGGGCACAGCACACCCGCGCTGCGCATGCCGCCTTCAACATCACCTCGGCTCCCTCGATTCCGGGGGCCTTGGTTCCGCAGCACGCCGGGGCCGCCGGCGAGGAGCAGCTCTCCACGTTGGTCATCATGTGGGAAAATGTGCGTCGCCCCCGTTTTTTTCTGTCGGACACCTCGCGGGTGTCCGAGGCCCCGCCTGCCAACAAAGCCTGCGCATGCACATCCCCACACACAGGCAGATGGGGTGGCAGGGGGGAAGCCAGGGAGGGGGCGGGGAGGGTGGGCAGATGTATTTAGGCATACTGACCGACATGGCAACTCCATCCTGCAGGCTGCCTTCGCCGTGGCACGAGCTGCCCGCTTCCTGGTGGTTCTCCACTCGCAGCCTGTGTCAGCTTCCGTGGCTCTGGGGCCACTCCGCACGAAGGTCCGCTTCCCTTCCTGCCGTCCCTGCCTCTTGAAATGTGTCCCCGCTCCCCGCCCCCCTCTCCTCCCTCCCCTCCTCCCTCTCCTCCTCCCTCTCCTCCTCCCTCCTTCTCCTCCCTCCCCAACACACGCGCTTGCTCGCGACCCAATAGGCCACTGCGCTCGGAGAACTTCTGTCGACCTCCCTGCGAGACATCCACCTGCCGCATTGAAGGCCTGTGCTGTTGGGAGAGAGAGAGAGAGAGAGAAAGCGTCCTCCTGTCCTGGTCCTCTCCCGAGCAGGGCATGCAATACATACAAACAAAAGGAAAAGACAGAGATCCGGGACTGTCCATTTCGCCAGTCAGGCGCGCCTCCGGTGGTGATCTTGATCTCGGCTCCTCCTTGGGGATGGCGAGCGGTGGCGTCTCCTCCGGCTGGGCGGCGAGCGTGAGCGTGAGCGTGAACGCGAGCGACGGCCCGAATGGGAACCCCCGTGGCGGCGGTGCCGCGTCCGGTGAGCGGCCCTCGGCTCCTCCATGTCTGCTGGCGCTTGTGCCGATGGCAGGGGAACGGCCATGAAAAAGCGATCATTCGTGGCGCGTGGCGACTCATAGCGCCCAGGCGTCGGGGAGTAGAGGGCCCGCTCCTCGCGCTCGCGCATCAAGCGCTCCGCCCGCAAGCGAGCCATCTTCTCTCGGGTGGTCTCCCGTCGACCGGCGGTGGGGGCCTCGGGCGGTCGGGCGGCGCCCGAGTCCTGCGGCAGTGCGATGTCACTCCCGGGAGCAGGCGCCAGGAGCAGCTGGCTTGAGGACGCCTGTAGGCGCTGATGCGCCACAGCTTCGAAGATATTGTCCAAAGCAGCATTCGGATCGGAACGGCTGTTTCGCCTGGCTCCGGCGCAGGGGGGGGAGGGGGGGGGCCGAAGGCGGCAATCGATCGAAAGTTAGGTCATCCATGCTGAGCCGACAAATCCATGTTCAGGATGCCAAAGGACAGGGGGGCGCAGAGGGACGCACTCGGATATCCGTTTGAGATTGTGCTCGGACTGCGAAAAGGGTCCGTGCTGGCCGCCGGCATACCAGGGAAGCGCCTGGCGGGCTGTCGTCGAGACATGGGTCATGGGATGAGGGGGCACCGGAGGGGTGGAGGTGGGGATGGGGGCGGGGGGGGGGGGGGGGGGTCAGACCCGAGATATGGCATGGGCTGGCGGTTGCGTCGGCACACAAGTGCACAGAAGACGGACCAAAATCCGGACGGAAGGAGGGGTCCGCTGCGAAGTCAGCTTGCGATCGATTTCGCTGCTCCTGCTGTTTGCGAGTCCGCACGTCCTCAAGATCATCCATTTGGCCAGGGGGCCGACGATCGGTGGCCGCCGGCAAGGGTCGATTCGGGCCAAGCTGTGACGTCGAAATCAGGTAAGTGACCCATCTTTGGGCTCGGGCGGTTGGAGGCAGCAACGGGGAAGTCGTACGATTGAGGCGGCGAAATCTTCCAAATCCGCCATGGTCCGGGATGTGGTGGTAGTGGTGGTGGTGGTGGTGGCAGGTGCCACTTGGGGAGCCTCGGCTGCCGCATGAGTGGCGGCGGGACCGCGGCTGGCAAGGGTGGGAGCCCCTGCAGCCGCAACTGGGCGGCCCTGCTCTTCGGGAGGCAACTCCGTCACCAATTCCGGAGCCGGTGGTAGGCCGGCACGGGCGCGCAGAGCCGCAAAGCGATCGGTTCGCTCGGCGGCCACCTGGCGACGGGTGTGTTCGGTCTGCTCGGCCTCGGCGGCGGCCTCATCGCGCTCAATGCGCGCGAGGTTGTCAGACCGCCGGATGTGCCAGCTACATGACAGAAAGAAGGGGGGGGGGGGGGGGTCAGTGGCGGAATGAAGAGCAACAGCCCCGAGGGCGACCGCAGCCCCGGGCACACGCACCTCTTCTTGGGAAGCAGGTTCATTTCCCGGAGTAAGAGAACCGACGCATGGATCCAGGCGCGGGGCAAGGCAAGGCAAGGCAAGGCGGGGGGGAGAGAGAGAGAGGAGCGAGAAAAGGAAGGGGCAGTGGTCGAGACAATGGCGGCGGCGGCGGCGGCGGCGGCGGAAGGGACAGGCGGTGGCGGCTAGGGGAGACGAGTGTGGCGAGTTTGCCGCAAGCCCCCGCCCCGGAGGAGACCCGGGGCCGCCCCCACACAACATGAAGCCCCGGCGCCCCGGTCGCCGTGAATAGAGCAGCGGTCGAAACAGCAATCCCGATCACCATCCACCAAGTCCCAACGGATTGGCGCCGGTGGCCCCCACTGTCCCCCGTTGAAGAAATCAGGCCCCCTGCGTAACGAAAGGAGCGCCCCGCCCCGAGGCCGAGAGGGGAGAAGGACGCGCGCGCGCGCGCGCGCGCGGAGAGGGGCGCGGGCGCCCTGCGCGTTGAGATCTCGCCGGTGGGTGGACGAAAGCCCACCGAGCATGAGAGCCCGCACGGTGGGGGGTGACATCGCCGCAATGGATCCAGTCTCCATCCCCCCTCCCCCTCTCTCCCTCTCTCCCTCTCTCCCTCTCTCCCTGTCTCGCCCCCCGCCCCCGATCCAGCCGCTGTTGCCCCTCGGTCCCTGTGCATTTGGCCCGCTCGCCTGTCCTCCGCACTTGTAGGAGGGGGGGCGGAAAAAGAAAACCGCCCAATGGACGACCACGCTGCAGCAGGCTCAGCCACCCGGCGACCGTCGGCTGACCCTCCGCCGCTCTTGGTGGAACGGAAATCCTCACGCGCGGCCAGCCGCCAGGCGTCCGACCGTCTGTCGCGGCTCTACTCGATGGATGACCCGACCAGCTACCTGGAAGGGATGTCACCCCTTCCCTTGTGGCGGGGCACCAGCCCGCCGGTGGAAGAGTACCACCCTCGCCAACGCCACCGGCACCCCTCTCCCCCCCTCAAGGAAACCCGCCTGCGCGCCGAGGAGTCTGCCAGTGGTTGTTCTCTCTCTTGGCCTGGTGGGGACAGCGAGGACTGCGCATATGGCAAGGATCTCCGGCATCCGATGGATTCGCCCTCCTCACGATCAGGATCAAAGCGCCCTCGACATATGGTGCTCTCCCGCGGTAGGTCGACCCCTTCTCTGAGGCCGCTTTCCTCTTCGCTCTCCCTCCCCTCGCGCGCGTGTGTGCGCACGCGCTCCCGCTCCTCTCGGCCATAGCCGCCCCCAGTGGATTTGATCCCGACATTGACATCATATGGCCCCCAAATTTTGCCCCCCCCCCCCCCCCCCCGGCGCGTATGTTCACTAGTCGACAGTCCCGACGATCAGGCCAATCGGCCATTGCGTCCTGTTGAGCTGCCCGGTGGCACCGAAGCGTCGCTCAACAGCCCGCTCATGAGCTGGGCCATGTCCCATCTGGAGATGTGCATCTTTCGCGGGTTCGTCTTCCCCTTCGCGGCAAGCAGCCCCACCTCCCGCCACTGACCCATCCTCCGCCCCCCCCCCCCTTTTTGCGCCTCGGGGTCAGCGGGCAATCTGGCGATCTGCATCCGGCGCGGCTCACCGTGCCGAAGGGGCCTCGACACCTCCAACAGCCGGGTCCCCCGGCATCAGCACTCCTCTCTCCGCATTCGGTGATGTATGATGCTGATGAGGAGGACCTTGTCTTCTTGGACCACCTCAATCACCTGCTCGGGGGCCTGGGCCGCCCAATGACCGTGGATCTGCTGGAAAAGGTGTGACCGGTTTTTCTTTCTCCCCCCTCCCCTCGCCCCCTTCCTCGCATGCTGTTGATCGTGGATGACTGCTTCTGGGTGCCATCGACCTTCGGCTGACTTTCCCGACATCCGGGTGCCATCACTGCGGGCAGGTCCTCTTCACCTTTGAGAGTGTCTACAATGCCCACGAGGAGCTGGTCCTGTCCATGTGCCTGCCCTACCTGCCGCCGGTGTTGGCCGACACCACTGGCTTCTTCCAGTTTCCCGTGGCACCCGGCCAGCCCGGCGTGCCCGATCCCTTTGCCCAGACGGACTCGCTGGGCCTGCTGCCGGCGCACTATGTCCACGCGCGGAAGGCCGACTACGACATTGCCTTCCATCGCGCCTTGCGGGGGTCCCGCTCTTCGCCCGAAAGCGGCTCCGCCGATGGCGAGCTTGACTCCCTCTGTGACATAGCTCTCCGCTGTGACGCGTGCCGGGATGATGCCTTCGATGACACGAATGAGCTGGTCGTGTGCGAGAGCTGCGGTGCCGTGGTGCATATGGTGCGTGTGGCGTCCCTCCTCCGTGGCCTGTGGTGCTCCCCTTTTGTCCGTCCCGAAACTGACGCCTTTCCTTTGCCTGGCTGAACGCATGGAAACGGGGGGCGGGGGGGGGGGGGGAATAAAGGCCTGCTACGGTGTCCAGACCGTCCCGGAGACCGGGTGGCTGTGCAAGACGTGCGAGGCCGCACCGCTGCTCTTCTCGCCGGTTGGCCCGGCCCGGCCGCCGTGCATTCTCTGTCCGCCTCCCCGGGCCTCCAGTCACCACCCGGCCGGGGGCTTCTGCCCAATGAAGCAGACCCCGGCTGGCGAGTGGGTCCATGCTTCCTGCGCCATGTGGGTCCCTCCGGTGGGCGTGGAATCGGTCCGGCGCATGGAGCCTGTCGTTGGTGTGGCTGACATCGATCCGGCTCGCTTCACCGCGGCCGCCCTCGTGTGCGATCTGTGCGGCGTGTCGGATCCCACCCGAGGCGCCACCCTGCAGTGTACATCCTCCTCCTGGTACGCGTGGGCCTTGCGCTGTCCCTCTCCCCCTGGCGCCTGGTGCGATGTGGCGGCTCTCGCTCTGACCAAGCATCCCTCCTGCGCCCGTACGCAGCACGGCCGTCATGCATGTCGAATGTGCGGTGAACCGGTCGCTTGCCATGGTCATGTCCGACTCGACGAACGAGTCCTCGGCCGAGAGTGCCAACCTCGAGGGTGATGGCCCGCAGGCGGGTGCTGTCCAGAAGAAGGTCTTCTGTCTGCGACACACACCTACACGACTACGTCGGCGGTCTGCCGCCTCGCTGGAGGGCGTGGTCCTCGGCACGGGCCCCGGTGGACCGGGGGGCGTCCCGGGGAACCGAGCCCGCCTTTTGTGGCTCGAGCGTGGGGCCCTGCTGCGTTTTGACTTCGCCTCGGCCATGCGTGCTGTGCTCCCGGCTTTTGGCCAGGCGTTTACCCAGCTGCTTGGCTACTCGGCGCCCGATTGGCTCGGCCGGCCGACGGCCTGCTTGGGTGCTCGAACCCCCCTCCACCGGGTCCTGGCACATTGGTACATGCGCCGGGGCCGGACCGGTGGGAAGCCGCTGCCCGGGTCACGGGCCATCAATGTCGAGCTTCCTCGGCATCCTGTTGCCCGGCACTTCCCGGTCCGGCGACTGCATCGGCTAACCGAATCCCTGGGCCGGCCGGACCCCACCGTGGGTCTCCCCCCACCGGTGGCTGCTCCTGGTGGGGCTCCCTTGACCCGGCGCCTGGTCACGGCACGCGCGGCACTTGGTGCGGCACGCTCGGCCGTCACCTCGATGCTGGCTCGGGCGGCCGGGCTCCCCACTGGCAAGCCCTCGACCGTGGGTTTGGCCGCGGCGCGGGATCTCCTGGTCAGTCGTGGCCTGGCACGGGGCCACTCGGTGGTCGCTGACACGTCCTGTGCCGACGGGCAATCCACCAGCACCCGCCAGTCCCTCGACAGCTTGCTGGGCCTGGAAGAGGATGAATCCGGGTGGCTCAGTCTCCAGCCCACCAACCATCCAGCTGATCCTCTGCACCAGGGGCTTCCCGTGGCACTGTCTGATGTACGTGTCTGGTTTGGAATTGTTCCCTACTCTTAATTTCTCTCTCCTTGCCTCTCCCCCTCCTTGCCTCTTCCCCTCCTTGTCTCTTCCCCTCCTCGCCTCCCACCCCCTCCCTCCCTCCTTTTTCGCCCTCCCTCCCCC
>NW_009243000.1:19530-35996 GCF_000388065.1 Fonticula alba | reverse complement strand
GGGGGGGGGAGCGGAGGAGGGAGGAATACATGCACGACCGACCTCCCCGAGCCAATGGGGGCAGGCAGTCTCGCCGTGAATGGGGATGGAGGGGCACGCACCAATCTTGCGCCCCGGGCGGTCGGGCCCGATGATGTCAGCCTTGGTCAGACTCTGGCCATCGGACGTGGTGATCGTCTCACCGGCCATGATGTCTCGCATTTGGATGTGACTCAGCTTCAGGCGCTTGATGATTTCCTTGTCCACCCGGCCACGGAAGGGCTGCTCCTTGACGACGAAGCCGAAGCAGGCAACTGTGTGCACAATCGGCACGGCCAGCACTTCCAGGCCGCCGGCCTCTTCGGCCGAGATGCTGGACCATCGCGGGAAGGGGTGATGTGTGGGTGTTTATGTGGTTGTTGGGGTTTGGAGGGGGGGCGGGGGGTGATCCAACAAGGAGGAGAGGTGTGGCAGGGGACCGGACGGATGGTAAGCGAGATGAAGGCCGAGCGATGTGGCAAAAAAAAAAAGGGCCAACCAGGCAACGAGGGCAGCGTACAGGTTGAAGCAGCCATTTTCCATGACGAAGTCATCCTCCGTGGTGAGGGAAGACCGGCGACGGAAGAGCTCGTGAATGACCAGCGGCTTGCGGCTCCACCCCGAGGAGGTCGTTTGCAGGGAGGTCTGGACGAAGTTCCGGAGACCTTTTGTGGCACGTGCACGCAGAAGTTAGCCGAAGAAAGGGTGACACTGCCGGAGGGAGAAGGAGCCAGAGGGAGAGGAACGGGGCAGGGGGGGGGAGGGAAACCCGGCGGCATGGAGGCCCAGCGTGCGCCGGTCGACCGAAACGCCAGGGGCCGAGGGGGCGATGCCAAAGTACCTGGCGGCCCGTAGACATGGATCTGCCGAGTGGCATCCGAGGCAAGGTTCAACAGGATGCCCGGCAGACCCAGCACATGGTCCCCGTGGAGGTGGGTGATGAAAATGCGATCCACGCGCGATGGCCGCACAGAAGACAGGAGCATCTGCCGCTGGGTACCCTCGCCGACGTCGAAGAGCCAGGTGGAATTGTCTGCAACATGCCGGACAAACAAGCAAGCAGGTCAGGCAACCGGCCCATTTCCGGGTTTCCAAACAGGCAGCACGCCAAAAAGGGGATGCCCACCCCCGAGTACATACCGGTCTTGAGGGCCACGCAGCTGGTATTCCGGAAGGGAGTCGCATAATTGCTGGACGTGCCGAGGAACTCCAGCTCGAAGTGGCCCTTGGAAGTGGTCGTGATCCTTGGCGACGGGTGCACCTTGGACTTGGACTTGGATTTGGACCGGTGCCTTTTGTTCGAGTCCAGCGCGGCGAAAAGCTGCTCCGGGTCCTTTTGCTGCAGGTCCAGGCTCCGGTTGCTGCTTCGCTTCTCATTCTCCGAGCGCCGGTCGCGCTTTTCGCGCTTCTCCCGCTGCCTGGGCATCTGGGGCATGTCGCGCGCATCGGCATCGAAGAGGTGGTCAGCCTCGGGGATGACCCCCGGCGAGTCATCCGACGGGGGGGCATCCTGGCCGAAACGCGGAATGGCCACCCCCGACAGACCAAGACTGTTCCGGGCACTTCCCGAGCGGCTTCGCTGGGGGTCATTCTTGGCCGCTTCACTTGGCTGCGGTGCCGAGGTCCGCCCCTGGGGGGCCACCGCCGGCTGGGTCACGCCAGCAAGGTAGTCCGGCATCATCGGGAAGCCTGGCGGCGCCATATGGTGCATGTTGGTATTGGTGCTGCTGCTGCTGCTGCTGCTGCCGATGGCACGCAGATAGTCGGCGGCCGGCGCCGTAAAAGACGCCCGGCCAGGAAAGTCACCGGCCTGCGCGCCGCCATAGCCACCCTGGGAGATCCCCTTCGCGAAGCCACTGCTCAAGTCACCGGCCGGTGGCGGGGCAAAATGGCCGCCGGATCCAGCAGGAGGAGCATACCGCCCGGGAGGCGGGGCATACCCCCCAGCCGGGGGGCCATATTGGCCGGCCGGAGGCGCATAGCCCCCGGCAGGGGGAACATAGCCTCCGGCCGGAGGCGCATAGCCCCCAGCCGGAGGCGCATAGCCCCCACTCGGAGGCGCATAGCCCCCAGCCGGAGGCGCATAGCCCCCAGCCGGAGGCGCATAGCCCATGTTGGGCATAGGATGTCTTCCAGCAGGGAATCCCTGACCATGACTGGGCGTTGAATAGCCCCCGGCGAAGCCGTGAGATGCGGGGGGGCTGTAGTAGCTGTTTGGCCGACTGCTAGCGACTTGAGCAGAAGTACCATCGGGAGTATGTGGGAAGCCTGATGGACCACTGGCGAACCCAGTTGGTCCTCCTGGGAAGCCCCCGGCACCAGAGGGGAAACGATTGGCGCCCGGGAAGCCACCGCCACTGCCCGGGAAGCCGCCGCCACCGCCCGGGAAGCCGCCGCCACCGCCCGGAAAGCCGCCGCCACCGCCCGGGAAGCCGCCGCCGCCGCCACCGCCGGGGAAACCACCTGCCGCCCGGGGGAAGCCACCGATGCCACCGGCCGGAGTACCAGAGTGGCCACCAGGGAAACCACCGGTGGAGCCACCACCCTGACCATTGCGGGGCATACTGGAGCCGCCTCCGCCAGGGATGGCGCTGCCCGGGAAGTGGCCACCGAAAGCACCATTTCCGGGGAAGCTGCCCCCAGGAGGAGCGCCCCCGAGCGGAGCACCGGCCGAGGCCCTGTGCGGGGGACCGGTAGCTGCCATGCCGGCCGGGGCCTTGGCGGCGTCATCCAAGTGGGTCAGCAAACGGTCGAAGGCTTCCTCCTCGTCCGATTGCGCGGAGTAGAATCGACAGCCGAGTGCAGGACGCATGCCGGCTGTCGACAAGCATGGCCTGATGGGTAGCTGCGGGGGCACCCGCCTCAGCGCCAGCAACTGAGAATGCATTCCGGGGAGCGAGAGGGAAAGAGGGAGAGGGGAGGAAAGGGAGGAGGAGGAGGAGGAGGAATCCAAGAGAGAAAAAGGTGTCTGGAGGAATGGCCTGGGGTGCCTGGGCGGCCATCTCGCTTGAGCGGGCAGCCAAAAATCCCGCTACATGAGGTGAGACGTGCGCCTCGAGAATGCTCCCGGCCCACGCCGCTCTCGCAGCCCGCACACGCGCACATGCGCGACAGCACGAGGAAACCCCGAGGCATATAGGCATGCCACAACTCCTGGCTGCCCCGGGCCTCGAGGAGAAAGGGTCGACGCGGGTGGGCGTCCGCGTGCGTGGGAGCCTGGGCGCCCCCACCCCCGCCCCCCAGGACAAGATCTCTCCCCGCCACGCCCCTCGTGCGGGACGGGGCCTGAACACCGCCGCAGCTTGACCGGCACGCCGACAACCGGCACGTGGCGGTCCGGCGCGGCCAGGACTCCGCGGGTCGGTGGGGCCGATGCATCGGCAGTTCGGATATCGCGCTCCCCGACACCAGGCTCTGGTTCCCACGGCGAGTCGACGCACACTAGAACACAATGTCAATCGATTCTGGCGGGCTGGTTCCCGCGCTCGTCCCGCCCCGCCTTGCCCGGGGTGCCCTGGGGGGGGGGGGTGCAGCGCGTGGGGAGGAGGCACGGAGGGGGGCGGGCTTGGTCCGGCAGAAACATGCGCAGGCTCAGGCCCTGCTGGTTGGCCCGACCCAGCCCCCTCCGGCACAAGGCATCAACATCCGGCGCCCCGGCCCGGCGGCCCCCCCCCCCTCCCCCCCGGACAAAAAGCCCAAGAGCCGGCATCCCCAGGTTGCCCCGCTGATGTGCACCAGAGCCCTCCTCCCCCCTCCCCCTTCCTTTTCTTCCCCCCCCCCCCTCTCACCTGCTTGCTCCCCTGCCAGCATGTCCCCTGTCGTCTTTATCCAGGCTCAGTCGAACATCAGCGAGGCGGTCCTTGTGGCCGCGGCGATCAGCCTCGCCAACGACGCCGGTCTGAATGTTCAGCTGGAGATTACTCCGAAGGCCGATGAGGCTCGTGCGTTTGGCCCTGGCCACTTCGGATGCCCACCCACCCCTTGCCCAGCCCTCCTTTGTGGATGCATACACACACACACACACACACATACATACATACATACATGAATATGCCTCCCGGCCGTCTGCTGACCAGGTCCCCCAGTTGCCGGCTACCATGGCGACGTGCACATGAAGGTGAAGTCCGGCGCGTCGGTCCTCTTCTCGACCATCGCCATCGTCGGGCACATCCTCCAGTCGGCCGGTCTGATCGGCCTGGATGAGTTCCTGGCCGGCTTCCGGCTTTTCACCCTGCTGGACACCCTGAGCGCCGGCAGCTCCGACGCTTCGGTCAGCGCCTTGGTCGCCAAGCACTTCGCCAGCCAGCAGGTACTCCCAAATGCCGCATAGCTGGCAAGCCGCCCCAAAGCCACACATACACACACACACACCTCACCGTCGCACATTGCTGACTCGATCTTGCACCTGCCCCCGCCCCGCCCCAGCAGAAACTTTCCCTGCTGGAGAACCTCGTGGTTTTCGCCCGTCTGGCTGGCAACCATGCGCGTGATGTGTCCACCCCGCTGACTGGCTTCCTGGAGAAGCTGGTCTCGGCTCCGCTGCTGGCCGGCATGACCGAGGCTCTCGGCAACCCGGAGGTTCTGCTGCTGGATGCCCATGCCACCATCACCAATGCCGTGCGTAGCCCTCGGGCCCTGTGGCTCATGCTGTTGCTCCATGGCGAACCTCGCTGGAAAGGGGACTCCTCGCAGGCGTGGGCCGAGCATTACCGACTGTGTGCCTGCTTCTGACATCTCCTTCGCACACCCACGGGCCCCCGTACACACACACACACGCACACACACACACATGCATACTTTTCCAGGGCGTCAGCCTGATTGTCATTGACTGCACCGAGCCTCTGGCCGCCCTGCGCATGGTCGATGAGTCGCTCTTCCACCAGTCTCCCTCCGCGGGCACCATGTATGTTGTCATCTCCCCTGTCCCTCGCTCCGCCCGTAATATCGCCTTCGCCGAGAAAAGCGTCTTCTGCCACTGACAGCTGTCTTTTCCTCCGCTGGAATTCCTTCTCCCCCCTCGGTCGCCTTCCTCTCATGCTTTGCCCCTCCGCCGAAATGCATTCCCCCACAGCCTGCCGAAGGAGGGCGAGCGCAACATCCTGATTACCAGTGCCCTGCCCTATGTCAACAACAGCCCGCATCTTGGCAACATCATCGGCTGCGTCCTGTCGGCTGACGTTTATGCCCGGTCCGTGTAGAACCCCACCGACTGCGGCTGGAATCTCGATCCCCCCTCCTCCCCCTGCCCGGTGACTTTGCTGACATGCGGCCCATCTGTTCCCCCCCCCCCCCGCTCTCCTGTGTAGTTACTGCCGTCAGCGCGGCTACAACACCCTCTACGTGTGTGGTACCGATGAGTATGGCACCGCCACCGAGACCCTGGCCTCCGAGCGCGGCGAGAGCTGTCGCTCCATTTGCGACCGGTACAATGCCCTGCACACGGCCATCTACAAGTGGTTTGACATTGATTTCGATCACTTCGGCCGCACTACCGACCCCAAGCATGCCGGCATTGCCCAGGGGATCTTCTCTCGCATCTACGAGCGCGGGCTCTTCTCCAAGCAGACCATCGACCAGTGGTGGTGCGAGAAGGATCAGCGCTTCCTGTCGGATCGCTTTGTCGAGGGCACTTGCAACTTCTGCAAGTTCCCCGATGCCCGCGGTGACCAGTGCGACGGGTGCGGCAAGCTCATCAATGCTGTGGAGCTGATCGATCCCCGGTGCAAGCTGTGCCGCTCGACCCCGGTCATGCGTCAGTCCGAGCATATGTTCCTCCACCTGGAGAAGGTCCAGGACGACCTGCAGGCCTGGATCAAGGAGGCCTCCACCGGTACGTCCTCCAGCCCCCGTACATGTCCCTTGCTGCTGCTGTTGCTGTTGCTGTTGCTGTTGTTACTCGGTGGCTTGCACGCTCCGCTTATGTTGGGGCTTTTCTCGTGTCCCTTGACCCCAGGACACGGATTTCCCTGCCTTTCTTTGCTCTTCCCCCTTTTTTCTCCCTCTCTCTCTTTCTCCATCTCTCTCTTTCTCCATCTCTCTTTCCTCCTCACTCCCTTCCCCCTCTCCTCCCTTCCTGGTCCCCCCTCACCGTGTCTCTCCCGATGCTCCCTCGATGTAGGCATGTGGAGCGACAACTCGAAGTCCATCACCGAGTCCTGGCTGCGTGAGGGCCTGCGCGCCCGGTGCATGACCCGCGACCTGTCCTGGGGTACCCCGGTCCCCCTGCCTGGCATGGAGAACAAGGTGCTGTACGTGTGGTTCGACGCGCCGATCGGCTATCTGTCCATCACGGCCGAGTACACCGACGACTGGGAGCTCTGGTGGAAGAACCCGGAGCAGGTGCAGCTGTACCAGTTCATGGGCAAGGACAATGTCCCCTTCCACACGGTGATGTTCCCCTGCTCGCTGATCGGCACCGGTGACAAGTACACCATGCTCAACCACCTGAGCACCACCGAGTACCTGAACTACGAGGGCGGCAAGTTCTCCAAGTCCCGGAACATCGGTGTCTTCGGCGATGATGCCATCGCCTCCGGCATCCCGGCCTGTCTGTGGCGCTATTACCTGCTGGCCAACCGCCCGGAGCAGCATGACTCCCAGTTCAACTGGACCGACTTCGGTCTGCGTGTCAACTCCGAGCTGCTGGCCAATGTCGGCAACCTGGTCAACCGGACCCTGGGCGTGCGTACGATCGGCCCTCGGGCCCGAGGGCCGCATTTTCTCCCCGTCATTTGTCCAGCCCGCCGGGCCACAGCCCTTCCTTTCGCTGGCCTTCTCACATATCCGTTGCACATCCATGCGCCCGTGTTCCCATGCCCACTCCAAAGTTCCTGGACTCGCGCTACCGCCGCCAGGTCCCGGCTCCTGGGCCCAACTTCGACCCGGCCACCCATCCCTTCGTGCAGGAGGTCAACACCCTGCTGGCCGAGTACCTCGATCGCATGGAGACCCTGCGCATTCGTGATGCCCTGCACCTGGTCATGCGTATCTCGGCCGCCGGAAACAACTTCATCACTGCCACTGGCGTATGTCCCCTCACTCCCATGGCCTCTCTCGCTCTTGGCTGCCCCCCCCCCCCCCCCCCCCCCCCCCCCCCCCCCGCCCCCCCCCCCCCCCCCCCCCATCCGAATCGGGACTTGGCCGAGGGGGGAGCTTTCCTTTTCGCACTCGCGCACAAGCACGCCCTGCCCTTCCTCTTGCTCACACACACACACACACACGCACGTGCGCAACCTTTTTCTCCTCGCCCCGCTCGTTCCGCGTGTCCCGCGTGCGGCATGCCCATAGCTCGGTCAGACCCTGCTGAACGAGAATCCCGACGAGTGCAACACCCTCCTCTATGTCATGGTCAACTTCGTCTACCTCATTGCCACCCTGCTGCATCCCTTCATCCCGGCCACCTCGGTGGCCATCTGCGAGCAGCTGTCCCCGGCTGCCGAGTCTGGCGCCGTCCTGCCGCTCCTCGCGCTGTCGGAGTCCTTCCGCTTTGGCATCAAGCCCGGCCATGTCATCGGCACCCCGGCCCGCCTCTTTGAGCGCCTGTCCGAGGAGACCCTGGCTGCCCTCAAGGTCAAGCATGCCGGGAGCCCGGCCCCGGCGGCCACCGCCTAAGGGTGTCACCAGGCGGAGGAAAAAAGAATCCCGGCCCCTGCCATGCCCGCCGCTCCCTCTCTCTCTCTCTCTCCTCTCCATCCGTGCTTGTGCAGCTCCCTGTGGGCATACGCGCGCATGCATGCACTCATGTATGCTTTCTTCCCCTCCCTCCGCTGTAGAAGGAGATCGCCTCCTCCCGAGCGGGGCCCATCAGGCCCGCACCCATACATGCCCTGGCGACGATGGCATGGGACAGTAGTACATGTGGGATCGTGCCGCTCGCTACTTCCATTGGAAAAAGACAAAAGAGCTATCCGGCAAGATGGTCGGCCATGGGGGGATGATCCTCTGGCCCCTGGCGTGGGGACGGAGGTGGGTATGGGGGGGCGGGGAGGGGGCATCCATGCCCAACTCGCCTCCGCATGCGCTACCCGCCCCCCCCCCCCCCCTCGCCTCTTGAATACAAACGCAGCAACATCTCACGAGTATCGACAGGTCTCTTGGCCACTCCTTGGAGACGGGCAATTTCCTGCTCCCGACGGACCGAACCCACTCCGTTGGTAGCTGCCCACGCGAGGCGATTGTGGCGCATGGCTTCGCGGCGGTTCTCTCCCTCGCCCGGAGACAAGGGCCGGGGGCGCGGCACGGCGCGGAAACAGGCAGGAAAGCCGACCCCCAAGAAAGCGCCCTGGCTGGTGGGAATGGCGCGAGGCGAGGGGACAAGCCGGCGTGTGTGTGTGTGTGTGTGTGTGTGTGTGTGTGTGTGTGTGTGTGTGTGTGTGTGTGTGTGTGTGTGTGGAGTGGAGCGGAGCGATCTCCAACAGCATGGAGACGCAAGGGCCGGGGCTTTTTCGAGCGGTGCTGCGGCGGGGGGTCGCCCGCGCTATAGAGGTAACACACTCTCCCCTTCCTATTCGCTCTCTCCCTCTCCCTGTGTCTCCTTCTCTCCATCCCTTCTCCCCCTCTGCCCGGCCTCTGCCTCTCTCTCTCCCTCCTTTCAGCCCGTCCCCCCCCCCTCCTCCTCTTCCTCCCCCCGTACAAAGCCGCTGACATGTCCGCGGTGTCCGCTCGGCCCGCGCCAGCGCCAGGGAAGTCCGCCAAGAAGAAGAAGGCCCTGGATCCGGCGAAAAATGCCCTGAAGAACTGGCACCGGGTGCAGCGCCGGGCCGAGGCGCTGGCTCAACAGCGGCCCTTGTCGAACCGGTTCCGCGCGCGCCCGCGCAAGTCCGCCAACGCCGATGCCGATGGCCTCGAAGCCGAGGCCGACGCCCCGATCGAGTCGCACGACGAGGAGGAGGAAGCCCTCTCCTCCGACAGCGATGACGACCAGGATGGCGACGAGTCGGAAGACGAGAGCAGCCTGAATGAGAACATGCCCGGACAGCTGGCCGACTTGAAGGCCCGCCAGATTCTCATCGACCGGGCGTACACCACCCCGGCGGTGGATGTCGCCACTGGGCTGCCAGACACCGGCAAGACCCTGGACATGGCCGAGGAGGACTTTGATGATTCGTTGTCCTTGACGGCGCGCGCGACCGCCCGGTCCACCGATGGCACGCTCATCCAGGTGTTCCCCTCGGACTTGACACAGGGTCTGTCGCTGTTGGAGCCGCAGCCGGAGGTCCTGTCCTCGACCATGGCACGTACACTGACCCGGCAGTTTGGCATTGAGAAGCTTTTCCCCATCCAGGCGGCCGTGTGTCAGACCCTTCGCCGGGAGAATCCCTCGGAGCCGGGGGTCTCCATTGGCGGAGGCGAGCCCCTGCCACTGGGACTGGCTGGTTTGGCCACCGGTGACGTGTGTATCGCCGCGCCCACCGGCAGCGGCAAGACCCTGAGCTTTGCGGTGCCCGTGATCGAGGCCCTGACCGGTCGACGGGTGGTCCGCCTCCGGGCGCTGGTGGTCCTGCCGACGCGCGAGCTGGCCGTGCAAATTCACCAGGTCTTCAGTCGCCTGATCGCCGGGACGGATTTGCGCGTGGGCCTGGCCGCCGGTATTCGGTCCTTGTCCGCGGAGCAGGCCTCCATGGTGCATCCGGCGCTGTCGGCCTTCCAGCCGGAGGATGACGCTCCGGGGCATGTTGCCGGTCCCGGCCGCCTGGCCGGCGGCCACAGTGCCCTGGACATTCTGGTTTGCACGCCTGGCCGCCTGATGGACCATTTGGCCCAGACCCCGGGCTTTACCCTGCAGCATCTGCGCTTCCTGGTGATTGACGAGGCCGACCGGCTGATGAATGACTCGTACCACAACTGGCTGCCCCGTGTGCTCGAGGCATGCGACCCGCGGGCCACGGCGCCCAGCTGGTGCGTCCTGCTGAGGCCTCTTTGTACACATGCCTCTTTGTCTGCTTTCCCCTACTCACGTTTCACATTTACACACACACTCACACACACACACACACGTATGCATGCATCCATACATGTACACGAATGCATGTGCTCGTGCGCAGGAACACCCCGGAACCGGACGCCGTGTCCCTTCGGGCCCAGGGCCATACCCCGTGCATGCGCGAGCCGCCGAGGCACCAGTTCCTTCAGAAGATCCTGGTTAGTGCCACGCTCACGCGTAACCCGGCCAAGATCGCCAGTCTGCGCCTCTTCCGGCCACGCTTCTTTACTGTGGACCTCGGCCTGCAGCCAGTGTCCCAGATGGCCGAGGAGCCGCACGGTGCCACGGCCATGGCCACCGGCGCTGCACATTCCCAGACCTCTACCCAGGAGGAGCGCTCCTTCGTCATGCCGCCCACTCTGATCGAGCACATGGTAGTCTCCGCGCCCGAGGACAAGCCCCTGGTCTTGCTGTATGCTCTGCGCCGCCTGGGCATGCAGAAGGTGGTCTGCTTCGTCAGCAGTGTGGAATCCACGCACCGGTGCGTTGCGAACACTTGCCCATGATCCTCCCAGTCATGGACTCCCATCGTGGCATGGAGTGGCGGCTTTCCATGATGCCTGCTCCTGCCGGCCGGCCGGGCCCACCCCACCCTGGCTCCCTCGGTCCCCCGATTTCTCCCTCCCTCCTTCCCTTCCCGGCCGGGGGGTTCCCTTTGCTGACGTTGCCCTGCTCGGCTTCCCACGTATAGGCTCTTCCGCTTGGTGCAGCTGCTCGGTGGCATCGAGGTGGCCGAATTCTCCGGTGCCCTGGATATGAAGTCTCGCACGCGGATTCTCAATCGCTTCCGAAATGGCCATATCAACCTGTACGTGCTGCTCGGTGGGTCTGCCGGCCCCTTTCTTGGCATTTCTCCCCCTTCCTCCTTCGTGCACTTTTGCTCCTGGCCGGGCAGAGGAACACACAAGAGTGGCACTTGGGGCAGCGTGCAACCTCGAAACTCACACTCCTGGCGCCGCTTTCCTGGGATGGGTCTGTGACGGGGGGGGGGGGGGGGATAGTCTCATCTGCTCGGACTCCATGGCCCGTGGCCTGGATTTGGACATCATCGAGCATGTCATCAACTACGATGCGCCGATGCGCCTGCCGACGTATGTTCACCGCGCTGGGCGGACGGCTCGCGCCGGGCGCACTGGCCACGCGCACACCATCTGCCTGCCGACCGAGGTGCGGCCCTTCCGGGACATGCACCGGCGAACGATCAAGTCCTTTGGCGGGCAGGCGCCGGAGGCCAACCGTCTTGAGCGCTGGCGCGTCAACTTCGATCGCGAGCTGGAGCCCATGCGGCCGCGCTTCCGCCGGGCCCTCGCCGCCCTGAAGGACCTTTTGGCCGAGGAGAAGCTGGCTACCACGGAGAAGACTCGCCAGTCGGTTGCTGCCGCTGTCCAGGCCAGCGAGGCTCTGCTGGCCAAGTATGCCCTCGACGCTATGGACGACTCGTGGGCCCTTCCCCGGTGGGAGGGGGTCCCGCCGGTGGCCACCGTGGTCGGCCTCATCGAGGCGCCTCGGGCCTCGGATCCGTCTGCTGATGGGCCGGCATCCGGCTCTGACTCGGCGGCCTCTGACGACGACGAGGAGGAGGAGGAGGAGGAGGAGCCGGCTCTGCCCAGCGCCGGGAGATACATCTTCCCGGAGGGGGATTCCAGCAGCTCGTCCTCCTCTTCGGATTCGAGCTCGGACTCGGATTCGGCCTCGAGCTCCGATTCAGATACCGAGCCAGAAATCAAGCTATCTCCTGTGGCCATCCCGGCTGCGGTGGTCGCCTCTTCGGATTCCTCCAACCTGTCTTCTGCATCTTCCGATTCGTCCAGCGCCTCTGACTCGTCGGAGAGCTCCGAAGACGATGGTGAAGATGGTGGCTCGTCGAAGAAGCGTAAGCGTGGTGCCCGGGCCGCCGCTGGCTCTTCCTCCTCCTCGGCCTCGTTGAGCTCCGATTCCTCGGATGACAATCAGTCGGAGCCGGAGCCGGAGCCCGAGCTCGAGCCTAGCAAGAAGCGCCGGCGCGAGGCCGTGTCGGCCGGCAAGGTGCTCAAGTCCTCGAAGAGTGACAAGGGCCGTGACAAGGAAGCCCGGAAGCGCAGTCGCGATGATGCGGCCCAGGCGGATGCTCCGGACCCGGTGCCGAAGAAGTCTCGCAAGGAGGACAAGAAGTCCAGCAAGAAGGAGGACAAGAAGAAGAAGTCCGACGAGAAACCCGGAAAGGATGACAAGAAGCCTGGTGAGGAGGGTTCAAAGTCTGCGAAGAAGGACAAGTCCGACAAGAAGGAGCAGAAGGACAAGAAGGCCAAGTCCGACAAGGAGGAGCAGAAGGACAAGAAGGACAAGTCTGACAAGAAGGACAAGTCTGACAAGAAGGACAAGTCTGACAAGAAGGACAAGTCTGACAAGAAGGACAAGTCTGACAAGTCTGACAAGAAGGAGAAGTCCGACAAGAAAGACAAGAAGGAAAAGTCCGACAAGAAGGACAAGAAGGAAAAGTCCGACAAGAAGGACAAGTCCGACAAGAAGAAGTCCTCCAAGGAGGATAAATCTGCCAAGAAGGATAAGAAGAAGTCCGAGTCCAAGTGAGGGGGAATACACCGGTTGTACATACACCCACACAGGCGCACAAACCCATTTGGAGCACCCTTTCATCCTGCTTTTTTAGACAATACACCCTTAATAGAATTAAAAGCCAGCGAGAAATCCCCGGGCCGATCGATCTGCCTCCCGATCGCACACGCGTGTTCAGACACACGCACACCTGCCAACTCCATGCCGCACAAGCAGCTTTCCCCCACCAGGCCAGTGTCGGAGAATGTGTCCAAACCAAGGGCATCTGGATTTTGCGTGGGGACGCGAAGGGGGGGAATACCACAAAGGGGTGGGTTTTCTCCAGATGGCGGCTCCCGTGGGCAAGTGATCTGACTGTCTCTCACAAAAAAAGCCCCCACAATATTCCGGTCTCGCGCGCGCACACACACACACACACACACACATGCACGCACGCGCGCGCGCTACCGTTGTGCCCCCTCCCCCACCCGCACTGTTACCTCCTGTCCTGCCTGCCCTGCCTCGCGCCCCGGCTCTGGCTCCCCCTCATGTCCGTCGCCACGGAGACGGATCTCCTTCGCCGGCGTATCGAATGCGCAGAGGCACACATTGCGGCCCTTGAGGCGGGTCTATCCGCCTCAACCTGCCCCGTGTCTGTGCCGCATACCCCCTGCTACTGTGCTGGCCTCCCAGCCGGGTCCACTGTCTCTGGCAAGACTGGCGATGCCGGTGATGTTGGCGGTGTCCCGAAGCTCGTCACTCTCGAGGGGCTGACCGTCGAGGAAATTGGCCGCTACTCGCGGCAGCTTCTGCTGCCGGAGTTCTCCTTCTCGGCCGCTGAGCTCCCCCCTTGGACCCTGCCGGGCCTGGGGAACGACCTGTGCTCGGAATTCTCGATCAATCCCGCAGCCAAGCTCTCCGGACAAGCTCGCTTGGCCCAGGCCCGGGTCCTGTTAGTTGGCTGCGGTGGGCTCGGTGCCCCGGCCGGTCTGTACCTCGGGGCCTGTGGTTTAGGTGCGCTGCCCCGGACTTCCTGCGATTCCCTCCTCTTCGTCATTTCCCGCCCAGCATCACTGCACTTCCTTTCATTTCTGCTGACATCCTGGCGGTCTTGGCTGTCCTCCTCTTGGCCACCTCCTCAGGCGAGCTGGGCCTTGTGGACTTTGATCTCGTTGAGCGCAGCAACCTCCCCCGGCAAATTGCCTTCGGTGTCCCGGATCTCGGCCGCTCCAAGGCCGAGGCCCTTGCCGAAGGCATTCGCGCGTGCGACCATACCTTGCCCTGCTCGCGGAGATTGCATCGTCATCGGATACTGACTGTCATACCGGCCTTTCAGGCGCAATCCCTCGGTAAAGACCACGGTCATTCGGGAAAAGCTCGATCGCCAATCGGCCATCGACCTCATCCAACAGTACGGTCCCCCAGTCGGGGCGTTTGTGTAGCTCTGCCAAATCGCGCGCATGGTGGATCCCTCCCCTCCCTTTCTGACCTGCGGCGGGCCACTCAGGTATGACATTGTCCTCGATGCGACGGACAATGTCAGCATCCGCTATGCTCTGAGCGATGCGTGCGTCGCCACCGGTCGGGTCCTGGTTTCAGGCAGTGCCCTTGGCTGGCATGGGCAGGTACGATCTCCGTGCAATGGAGCCGATCACAGAATGCAAAGCCCAGAAATCCTGACCCCTTTCCTCGTGTCTGCGCCCGCACCAGCTTACCATCTATAACGGCTCGGAGGATGGCCCATGCTATCGGTGTCTTCATCCGCGTCCGCCGCCGCCGCAAACCGTCGGCTCGTGCGGCTCCAGCGGCGTTGTGGCCATGAGTACGGCGTGCTTTTTTTTTTCACCCCTCCTGTCCCATTCCCGTGCTTCGGCTGTGCTCAACTAGAGCTGACCCTCCCCCCCGTCACAGTCCCCGGCCTCATTGGCCTGCTTCAGGCTCTGGAGACTGTCAAGTTGATCATGTTCGGCACTTGTGCGTCTGCTCCTTTCTTGCCCCCTTCCCCCCTCTCCCGGCTGCCCTGTGGCAAGCCCCTTCCCAGCATGCCTTCCTTCGCATATCTGCATTTCTATCCTTCACTCACACACGCACACACATACACACACACACATACACACACACATACACACACACATACACACACACACACACACACACATTAAGCTGCTCTGATTGGTAACCTCCTATCTCTGAATGGGCGCACCGCGGAGTTCCGCACATCGCGCATGCGCTGGCGCCGGCCCCCTGGGAAGTGTCTCTGCGCGCCTTTGGCCGACTCGGAGGCCTTCGCATTTGCCGATCGCAAACCCATTCCTCTGGTGGACCCGCGACAGGGGGCTCCTCTGCCAGCCAATCCCACAAGTATCATCATTGCTCAAGTCGCTAAGCAACTGGCTTCGCCGAATGCCCGCCAGCAGGAGCTAGAGCTGATCCGGGCCTGGTCCGCGCATCTGTCAGCTCCGGGGTGGGAGCTGTTCCCTGGCTTGGCACAAAAACTCCATCCGGACTTCAACTGCGGCATGTACGTCCATCCGGTCGGGCAGCCTGGGCTGTCGAATGCCCGGCTGACGGCCGGTGATGTCCGGGACCTTCTGTCCGCGGCCGACCGCGAGGGACTCGCATGTGGTCGTATTGCTGGCGATAGTGAGAGCTGCTGTGCGGATGCTGGCTGTCGTCCCGTCTGGCGCCTCCGAAGTGCGGTCGCCCTGTCCGCCGGGTCGTGCCTGGCCCCTGCGGTGCCCGGCCAGCCGGCCGGCAGTGCGCCGGCGCTCTCCCAACTCGAGGCTGGACTGGTCGTGGAGCTCCTCGATGTTCGCCCGGCGACCCATTGGAACATGGCGCATCTGGCTGGCACGACTCGTACGTGTGACTCGGCTCCGTTTGCTCTTCTTTTTTCGCTCCCAGTGACACTCCTTCTCGCGATCCCTCCTCTCCCTCCCCCTCTCCCCCCCCCCCACACACACACACAACCACAACCACACATGTGTGCGCGCGCACGAACACGCTCTCTAGATGTTGAAATGTCAAACCTGAAAAAGCATCAGGCTTCCCCTTCGGTGGACCTGAGTATGTTGCCCTGTGGCGGATTATTGCTATCCCAACTTCCCCCTCTCCTGCTCCGAATACGCTCTTCCTTCGCTCACCAAACCCCCAGCCATCACCCTTTGCCGCCGAGGCAACGAATCCCAGCGCGCGCGGGACCACTTCGAGACGACCCACGCGCCAGGCCTTTACGCTGATATGATCGGTGGCTTCACCGCATGGGCCAACCAGGTGGACCCGGGCTTCCCGCGATACTTCTAACAGCCGGTAGGCGGAACTGCCTGTGGCCATGTACACCTCCTTTTGCTTGCACCCAACTGCATACCGACAAATAGATCACAACCCTCCCCGTAGGAAAGCAATGGGCATATCCACAAAGGCTGGGAAGTTCATTGTTTGGAGCTTGACCCGGTATACAACTACGTAGGCCTACATGACCGGGACCCAGAAGTCCTCCATGCTCGGCAGGACCATCACCTCGTCGATGACCTCGAGCACCAGCTTCTCCAAAAAACGAAGAAGGACCTGCAAGTCCACCCCCTGGGCACCAAGCTGGGGCGAGAACTCCAACTCCACCTTCGGGCGCTCGTGGAAGCCGAGCCAAATGCGCTGCGAAGGGGGCTTCTTGATCAGGATCCGCAGGTCTCCGGTCAGGCGCTTGAGCGTGACTCGTACACTGACCGGGATGATCGGAATCAGTCGAGCCAGGAAGATCTCGGCGCACAAATTACATGACAGCACTCCGGGGTAGTGGATCCCGGCGTCGACCGTCTTTTTTTTTTCGACGGAGGCGTCCATGTCGGCATGGTGGGATGGCCGAGAGAGGCGGCGGGAGGACAAGAGGTGAGGGGAAAGGGGAAGGGAAAACAGGATCATTGAAAGGGACGCAAGG
>NW_009243000.1:6087-15782 GCF_000388065.1 Fonticula alba | reverse complement strand
GCCCTCGCCCCCTGGGGCCAGCAGGCGACGAGGGCGGGAGGGGCGCTGGGGGGGGGGGGGGGGGGCGGCGGGAGCAGGCTCTTGGGGCGTCGTTGTTGAAGGAGGATGCCTGACCGGTTGCCCTGGGGAGGGCACGCGCGACGCCGAGGGCGAAGCGCCCAGCCCGCCTGGCGGCCGTGTGGGAACGCAAGATCGTTTTCCCCCCCCGGCCGGGGGCCAGAAGTTAGATTTGCCGGGCCGATCATCCGTGAAGAGTATTTTCGAGACCCGCTGAGCATGTGCACCCCTGATCTACGGTCGAAATTGGACAAGCTGCTCATCTGTGCTAGCGAGATCAGATGTTCATCCGGAAATGGGGCCGATAGATGGGCGAATGGCGCTGGCCCTTTCATCGGCCAATTAATATTTGCCTAATATTCCTTTCCCTCGTGGGACTTCCGCTAAGCCTTGTTGCGGGGAAAGGGGCGCCTGGCCGGCCCCACAGCCCCTGCTCCTCCGCGACCTTCGCTCGCGGACCCGGCATTGCCTTAACCAAGCATCACCCGTCCCAAGCGCGGTCCCCGGCGACCGCGCGCCCTCGCCTCGCCTCTCCTTCTTTTTTCTCGCTAGCTGGATGCCAAAGAGGGAGAGGGGGAGAGACAGAGAAAGGCGCCACCATGGCTGGGGGTAGGGACCCGGGTAGACATCATGCACGCCTGGCCGGACACCCGAGATCAAAACAACCCTGCTCACACCCGTCACAGGATAAGGCACACATACACACACACACACACACACACACGCACACACATGCACATACACGCACATACATACAAGACAAGTGTATGGGGCAGAGGAACAAGGACACAGAACAGGCGGGAGAGGAACAAGGAAGGGGGAAGAGGAAGGAGCAGAGCCAGGCATATGCGCTCGTGCGGCAGAGCGATCTTCAACGGTGGGGGGGAGACGCCCACTCGGGCGAGGAAGGCCAGTTGACATCACTCGCGTCACGAGAGAACCGGTCCGGGCGCGCTCACCAACGCGCACAAAAACACGCACGCACACTTACATATTATTACTATCATTATTATTTTTTTTCGCTCCTATGTATGTGGGTGTGTCTGTGTCGGGCGCGTCATATGCATGCACATGTGCGAACGCGCAGCTAGAAGCTCTCAAAGAGCGTGGTGTACACCTCAGGTGCAAGGCGCTTCGGGTCTGAAGGCAGCGTATGGTCAGCCCACACGCTGTTGGAGAAGGTGGGTCCAGCCGGAGGGGCAGCAGCCGAGGCGGCCGACCCGGGGTTGCCCCCGGCGGCCGCCCCCGGCGGCGGCCCTGCCGCACTTAGGAAGTACGTGGTGTCGGTCTCGCCCATGATGCGCGGCACGAAGGGCGGCTCGACCTCCCGACGGCGGAGATGCTCCCAGGAGATCCCCCGGAACCAGGGGTGCTCCTGGAGCTCAATCATCCCCCGGCGCGTGCCGAGGCGGTCATCTGGAGCCTTGCGCAGCAGCGACCGGATGAAGTCCTTGGCCAGCGGGCTCATGGTGTTCGGGTAGCCGATCGGTGCGCGCAGGATGTTCACATACAGCTCCTCCAGCGAGCGGCTGCGCGCGAAGGGCGTGGCGCCAGTGAGCATCTCATACACCAGGATGCCCAGCGACCAGAGGTCCGTGGAGAAGGTGTAGAAGTTCTTGCGAATCATCTCCGGCGAAATGTACTCCGGCGTGCCGCAGAAAGACTGCGTTGCCTGGATGAGGACACCTTGGGGGCCGCTGCCGCCGGCGAGCATGCGCGGGGCCGGGGCCGCCGCCGCCGCCGCCGTCGCCGCCGCGCCGCCAGTCCCGCCAACCGCCGAGGAGCCGATCAAGCCCCCGGTGTCGGTGCTCTGGCCATCACCGCTGCCCGGCAGCCGGGGCACCAGACTCCGGGTGAAGCCGAAGTCCGTGACCTTGATGTGCCCTTGCGCGTCGATGAGGATATTTTCCGGCTTCAGGTCCCGGTACACCAGGCCGCGCTGGTGCAGGTACTCCAGGAAGAGGATCAGCTCGGCGGTGTAGAAGCGCGCGCGTGCCTCGCTGAAATGGTGCTCGGCCTTGAGGTGGGTGTACATCTGCGAGTGAGGCACACCCAGCGACAGAGGGAGAGAGAGAGAGAGAGAGAGGAGGGATGGTGGCCATTTTCCAGAGGGTGCAGGCAAATCCGGCAAGCGAGGGGGGAGTCAGAAAAGGGCGAGAAGAGGAAAATGGAGTGGCGGCCGGGGGGGGGAGACCAGCACACGTGGCACAGTAAGATCACCCAGAGCCGGCACCCAGCCCGGCAGAGGGGAAAAGCCCTCCACATGACGCACCTCGCCACCAACAATGTACTCCATCAGGATGAAGAGATGCCGCTCGTCCTGGAAACTCCCATAGTAGGACACGACGAACGGGTGCGCCAGCTCCCGCAGGACATTGCGCTCGCGGATGGCCCCAAGGATGTCCTTGTGGAACTCGGCCAGCCCAAGGCGATTCTTGCTCATGGCCTTCATGGCCATGGTCCGACCGGAGGGCCGGTGCCGGACCAGGTGCACCGTGCCGAAGGCACCGCGCCCGAGCATGCTCCGCCGTTCAAAGGCCTCGCCGGTCAGCGGCCCATAGCGCGCCACGGCCTTCGGGTCGTCCAGACGCCCAAATAGCCTCGAGTGGCTGGAGTGCGGCGACAGCAACTGCGCCAGCTCATTGATCCAGGCCCCAACCGAAGGGGAGGTCGTGAGCAGGATGCTGAAGTAGGAGGTCCCATGTAGGAGCTCCACCTGGCGCAGGGTGCTCACGGACAGGTCGGTCAGCTGGCCGGTGGCCGGGTCGACGCTGGTGGCGGCCGCATTGGCGCCCCCGCCGAGGCCACCTACACCTCCCATGGCCAGGCCGGTGGAGGAGGACGACGAGGAGGGAGAGGCACCGGCACCGGCGCCAGCCCCGGGGATCAGAGAAGAACCCGCCGCGCCGGCCGAGGGACCGCCCCCAGGGGGCGTGATGGGCGACACCCCGCCGGCAATCCCGCCACCGACGCCCGAGGATGCTGCGCCCCCGGACGGGGCACCGCTGCCGCTGGTGTCCGGCTTGGCGGCCGGCACCCCGAGACCCGCAACCACCATGGCCGCATGGGCCTTGTCGATGGTGCAGCTGTTGCGAATGGCCTCCACCAGGCGCGACTGGTCGGTCAATTCATCCGCATCACCCGACCACACGGCACAGGCCACATCAATACCCGACACCAGGTGAGCAATGGCATGCGACAGAAGATCCCCGACAGGCGCGCTGGCCGCCACCGACGCCGCGGCCAGGACCCGCGCCTCCCCCGGTGCCAAGGCCGCCGGGGCGCTGGTGGGCAGAGATACCGGGCGCGATGTGCTCCGATACCGGGCTGCCTGTTGCTGGTGCTGCTGCTGCTGCTGGTGCTGCCCGGCGACCAGTGACGCACGCTGCTCCGGCGAGGAGGGGGCCGTTTGTGCCCGGCTGCCACCTGGGGCCATGGACTCCGGCGGTGCGCCGGGGCTCACGGTGCTGATCACCTCCCACGAGTCGGTGCCCTGGCCACCGAAGAAGACCGTCTCCGAGGTCAGGCAGTCGGCCAGGGAGCTGGACCGACTGCGAACGGCACTCTCGATCAGGGCCGAGGCAGCCACCTCACCATGTCCGACTGGATCGCCAGGGCCACCGGCCGCCGCGGCTGCCGAACACACGGCCATGCCATAGTTGAAGGGGTTGATGAAGGCCGGCGGGACGAAGTTCGCCGGGAACTGATAATGCCCCGAGGCGGATCCCGTGGCCGGTCTCCCCACCGAGGCCGGGGGGGGTGGCACTGCGCCACGGGCAGCCGGGATCTCGGTGGCCACTTCGACGGACCAGGCCTCGGCGTCGGTCGACTGCATGCCATCGGCCAGTGCCGACACCACGGCGTCCACACGCAGCAGGTCGGCCGCCACCGGGGCCAACTGCACCAGGCCGTGAATGGGCTCGCGCTCGGGCCAGCGACTGTAGCGCACCGCATGCGCAGCACCCACACCATGGCCAACCAGAACAATCGGACAGCCAGGCGCATTGTACCGCATGTGCCTGACCAGATGCCGGATGCGCTCCTGCACCCGGAGCCGGGTGTGGCCACGGATGCTGGCATATGCCCCGCCCAGGACATCGGTGTCCAGGTCCACCAGGGCCCGGATCCGGTAGTGCTGGGTGATGGTTCGCGCCAGGCCCACCGTACAGAGGCCACCCAGGAGGATGGCCACCACCGAGGGAGCCGGCCCCGGCGGCGGTGGCAGCGAGGACACATGCTGCTCCGTGGACCCGGATCCCGATGCCAAGGGGGAATCCTCCGAGGCCGGGGGCGTGGCCGGCCTGGCGTCCGGAGCCGGGGAGGCCGGTGCCGACATCGGGGGTCCGGCCCCACTACCGGGCCCGGCACTCCGAGACGACCCGGGGAAGGGGATGAATCGCGACAGCATCTCCGAGATGGAGGCCCCGCCCCCGGTGGAAGTGAGCCCCGGAACCGGCAGCAGGGGCGACACGGCGGAGGGGACCGCCGCCGGTGGCTCCCGGTCCGGCTCGGGCTCCGGGGTATCCCCCCCGGAAGGCTCGCCCTCGCCGGGCTCCGGCATCATCGCGACAGCCGGATCCGGATCAAATTGGAGGAAGGGCTGCAATGTGCCACACGCATGGACCAAGTGCCGGACGGCGTAATACCGGCCCGGGGCCAGTTGGTCCTGCACGGCAGATTGCTCCAATGCCTCGGCCTCGCACCCGCCGCAGGCAGCTCCAGCCCCGATGCCAGCCAGGTGCCCGGGGGCGGCCGTCTCCCCGGCGTCACTGTTCAGGAAGTAGCCCCCGGCGTCGGAGGACTCGCCGATTGGCCGGGCTGCCGAGGTGGGCGGCAACACCGGCATCGGGCCGGTCGTGGAGCCGGACCGCGCGCGGGCCCCGGGGTCCGGCACGCTGAGCGACGCCCGTCGCGAGGAAGAACCCCCAGGCGGACTGGCTGACCCGCCAGTGGCCACGGCCGCCAGCGAACCGAGGATGCTGCCACTGCGACTGCGGCCACCAACGGGACCGGCCCCGCCCAACGTCCCCACAGGGTGGTGGGTATGGTGCTCTTCGAGGATGGCCGCCGTGGCGGCGGGCACATGTGCCACCAGCCCCGCACAGAAAGCCCCAGCTCCATGGGTCTCGGCCAGCAGGAAGTCCCGCGTGTCGAAGAGGATGACACGCGCCTGCTCGGCCACATCGGCCGCGAACTCCAGCCCCGACGACCGGGACAGGCGCCGGAGCTCGGCCAGGACCTTGTTGCGCGAGAGGGACAAAACGCGGAATTGCTCCAGCGGCAGAAGCCCCGCCGGCCGGATGGGCCCTCCGCCGGAGGAGAGGTGCGTCCGCCGCCGGCCGGACACCGAGAAGGACATCGACCGGGGAACAGGCGTCGAGGGCAGGGCCAAGCAGCCGGGGCCGAAGTTGTGCCCCGGGCGGCCAGTGCCACCGGAGGCAGCGGCCAGGGCCGCCCAGGCCCGCTGGGCGCCCGGCGACACCCCGGTCCCCCCGGCCGGCGGGGTGACATACTCATGCGAGCCAGACACATCGCCAGAGCCGCCGAACCCCAGGAAGAGCGGCGCCGAGAGGAAGGGACTTGACGAGGCGGACCCCGGGGCCGAGGTGGTACTGGCCGCCACGGGATTGGCACCGGCACGCAGCGGACAGGAAGCCGACCAGAGGGACAGACGGAGCATGCTGTTCCGGAAGACAACGCCCTGGCGCACGACGCGCTGGATCCACCGGAGAACCGCCGTGGCACCCGGTGTGCCGAGGATGGCAAAGTGCCCGAGATCTGGCAAGATGCGGATTTCCGAGTGCGTGCGCACGCTGACCGGGCACTGGGCCGAGATGATGGCCTGATGCGGGATCAGAGAGGCCTTTTCGGAGAAGATGAACTCGTCGTTCTCACCAATCCAGAAGCCAAACGGCACATCCAGCTGGGCAAACTGGCGCCGGGCATCGGCGGGGCGTGTGGCCAGGAGATTGTTCATCTGGAGCGGCGTGGAGGGGGGAGGGGGAGGGGGGGGGGATTGTGGGGGATCAATATGGAGGCCATGGACGAAGGCCGGGGGGACATGTAGAGGGGGGGGGGGGAAAAACAAGGCAACGCACACTGACGGACTCCACCACCGATGGCACGGCGCGGGTGAAGCCCTCCGGGTAGGAGAGCTCATACACAGGGCGGTCGCCCTGGACTCGGCCGCCGGTCAGCACCCCGACTGCCAGAGTGGTCCAGTTGACCTTGATGCGGATGTCCTTGTGGAAATTCATGATCCCCTGCATGTTGCTGGTTTCGTCGCAGACATCCGGCGCCAGGAAGAACAGGGCATTGATGGGCTCGCGCTGGCGCCAGGTGGCGTAATTCAGCACGAGGCCGCTGAAGCGGAAGGCCCCTCCCAAGACCACCGGCAGGCAGGGGAAGGAAATTTTCAGGTGGCGAATGAAAGACCGCAAGTCGCGCCAGAGATCCTGCCGGTCCTCGCTGGTGGCTCGGCGGCCGTCACTCTGGCCGTAGCCCTGCAGCTCGACAAGAGCCACCACAACCGGAAAGCTGGCATGGCTGGCCATGTGCCGGGCCAGCGATTCGAACAGGGCCAACACATGGCAGGGAATGATCACCAGCGCAGTGGGGGCCGTATAGCCGGCCGGGTCGTGCGAGTCGCCGGGCCCCGAGGCAGCGGGGTCCGAGCCGGCCGATGCCGCCGGGGGCGCGGTGGTCTGCGGCTCGAAGAGGTGGAAGGCCAGCTTGATGCCGGCATCATTCGAGATGAATCGGGTTTTGGGCTTGATGCTGGAGCGCTGGCCAATGACGAAGTACTCCCGGTAGGCGTCCTGCCCGAGGACCTCGCGGACCTGCTCCAGGTAGGCGTCACGCTCGCGCCGGGTGGCACGCTCGGCCTGCTGCTGCCGGGCCGGCAGGTGCATGTGCCCGGAGAAGAGGAGCCGCAGCTTGGCAAGAATGGTTCCATTCTGGTCGAGGATCTGTGTAAAGGATGAAAGGCACCCGAGGGAAGGGGGGGAGGGGTTAGGGCCAAGATGCCGGGACCGGCGCAAGAGCAGGCAGAGGGGAGGCAGGGGAACGCACACAAGCGAAGTAGTGCCGCTGCTCCAGGTCGAGAGGAAGGTTGAAAGACACGCGACCGGTGATAACCTGCCCGGCGGTGTAGGGCCCGGTCGAGAAGGACTGGAGACTGCCCATCATCGCCTGGTTGTGTGGGGGGATTGGGGGAGTACAGGGGGGGGGGTATAACCCATGGGTTAGGACGAGGTGGAGACGCAGGCAGGGAGGAGAGGCGGAGAGAGGCACGCACAGCCGGGTTGTCCAGGGGGTAGGGCTGACCGACGGACGCTTTGGACCAGAGGGTTGTCTGTGGTGTGGCCATGCAGGAGAGGCTGGCCAGGCGAACGGCATCATTCACGCGCAGAGTCAGATCAAAGACCAGACGCTCCTGCTGCTCCGAGTCCTCGGAAAAGCCGCCCAGCGAGGAGATCGAGTCGGTGCTGGAGAACTCCTCGAAGGAGTCATCATCGTCATCATCGCTTGCCTGGGACTGGGACTCGGGCTCGGGTGAGGCGTCGGGCTGGCCGTCCTGCGGCTGATCGGCGATCACTTCGGCCCGGGCGACCAGAGAAGCGGAGATGACCGGCGAGCTGGAACGCCAGCCATCGAGCGGTGCAGCGCCTCCTGTGGGCGTGGGGCGTGGATACATTTACATGCACATGCAGTGACAGAAACATGGATCAGCAAGTTAGCACGGGAGCAGGACAGGGAAGGCAGGAGGGGGAGGGGGTGTCAGGGGGGGCGAGTGGGCGAGCGACCACGCACCGGTGGTAATCGGGAGAGTGGGCGCCGTGGCGGAGGTGGGAGACTGTTGGATAACCGGAGCAACCGGAGCCGGCAGGAAGGTCGGCGGCAGGTTGGCCGGAAGATCGGTTGACAGCCGGGGCAAGGACAACTCATTGGCCGATGAGGACCAGGCAGTTGTGGCCTCGGTGGCCGCCGGGGAGACGGGGACGGCATCCTCCGGCCCGGGAGCAGTAGCCTCCTCCGAGGGGATCGCCACGGCAGAACTGTCGGTCGGCAAAACGGGGGGGGTCTTGGCCGAGGCGCCGACCAGAAGGGCGGGCTCGGCCACCGTGGCAGCCTTGGCCTCATCGGCGGCCGACTCATTGGGGGGGATTTCGCGCCACGAGATGAGGGACACTGTGCATGGGGGGGGGGGGGGGGAGAGGGGCGGAATGTGCATGGGAACACATGGTGAGGACGATACAGGCAACGGTCAGAAGAGACGGCCACAGGGCAGGCAGGAGACAGTGGGGGGAGGGGGGGAGAAAGGGAGTAGGATCGTCGGAGGTGGGGGAGGGGAGGACGCACGCCATGGGCCGGCCTCAAACTCGAGGCAGGGGTCCTCCTCGTTCTTCTCGGTCAGGCCGAAGCCGCTGACCAGGCCGGCTGGCGGGATGGTCGAAGGGCCCGAGGTCCCCGTGGGTGGGGGCTGCACATGGCCAGCCGGGGGCCCGGCGCCAGGGTGTGGCTGTTGCGGTCGCGGCGGGGGCCCCTGCGAGGTGCTGGACTTGGGGGAGGCGAATTTGGGGAATCTCCCCTGAGCGGCGCCCATCAGGAGTCCTCTTTTCGGCAGGCCTCTGTGTGCAAGGGTGTTGGAGTGTGCTTTTTAAAAGTAAGCGACGGGTCCCGGGCAGAGCGGGGGCGAGATCTGGCGGAGGGCGGGGGGGTGGGGGTGGGGAGGGGCCGCACCGGGCCGGGGAGGCGGGCAGGGAGGGATGGGAAAACTACGCGGGTGGGTGGCGAGAGGGGCGAGGCAAGGAGATGGGCCAGGAGAGGAGGAAAGGGAGACAAGGGCGGGGGAGGAGGCGGGCTATGGTGAACTGGCAATCCCGGGAGGTGTGTCGGCGGGGACTCTCGAATATGGCTCCAAGAACAGGGAAATCACAGCGAGGGGCATGTGGGAAGTGTAAAACCAGAACACCTTAGGGCGAGAGAGAGAGAGAGAGAGAACTACAGACAATCGAGAGGGGGCAGGCGGCCCTGTAGACGACGACTGCCAACAAACGCCCAAACTTCCCCAGGGGCCATGTAGGGGAAGATTGTCCGGGGCGGGGGAAGGGGGCGGCCGGGGGCCGGCGCTGGAAACGTCTGCACTTTCGAAACCCGACGGCAGCGGCAGCCACGGACACGCTGGGGGCCATCCTAGCGTGCCTCAGCACTCTCGGGGGACGCCGGGGGCGACCGGAGGGGGCGGGGCGGGGCGGGGGCGGGGGCGGGGGCGGGGGCGGGGGCGGGGGACAAGATTACACCGGACGAGCAAACTCATACGTCCTCCCCCACACACGTGCAAACATAGGGACACACAAGCCGACAAATAGAGCTACGTGGGCGCGAGAACCGGGACGCGGTGGTGGGATCGGTGCATGCGTGGCCCCGGGCGTGTGTGTGTGTGTGTGTGTGTATGTGACCCCCTCCTCGCTGTGTCCCGGCTGGCCGGCTGGTCGGCCGCGGCTGTCGAGCAAACATTTGTCACCGGTGGCGGGGCTGGCATGCCGGGGGGTGGGCGGGGACGAAAGAGCCGTAAAATGCGCCCCCCGCCCCCCTGGCTCCGCCCGATCGACCCTGGACCGAGCGGCCGGGGGCCG
>NW_009243000.1:2461-2971 GCF_000388065.1 Fonticula alba | reverse complement strand
GGGGGGTCAGCCCCATTACCCCCCCCCCCTCCCAGCAGGAAACAGTGCGGCGGCCGGACCGGCCTTCGGGGCTTGTGACACACGCGACCGGCCTCCCGGACTGGCGCCTACCAGCAAGGACAACAATCCAACAAGGCTCCCGCCTCCCCCCCCACCAGCAACCTGGTCACTGCCCTCCCTCGCCCTCTGTCACATGCACCTCCACGGTCGCGCTGTCACCCCCGCATGGAATGGAATACGCACACATGCACACATGCACACACACACACCAGGCAGTACCAACATGTGGGCTCTCTTCGAGAAGCAACAAGGAGGGACCGAGGGCAAGGGGAACACGCAGGCGAGAGACCCAGTCGGACGTGCAGGCTCACAGACAGGGCTCCGACTCTGCATCCCGAGGGTGCGCAAGACCGGGGCATCTCCGCCTCCTTTGCACCCGGCCTTCCTTCCACGATAACCCCCCGCCGATACCTGCCCGCGCAGGCCTCCCGACAAACATGCCCCCCCCCC
>NW_009243000.1:0-546 GCF_000388065.1 Fonticula alba | reverse complement strand
CCCCCCCCCGCCCGCTCCCAAACTGGAGTCCTGACCAGGGGCCGGAAGACACCTCGCGAGGAAGAAAAAACCCTCCTGGAAGGGGGGGGGGGATGGCCCGTGCGACGCACCGGCGTGTATGCGAGGGTGGGCGGACTGCGGCCGGCTCGCTGCCACAAACTGGCATCAGGCCACCCTGCTGCATGCTGTCCGGCAGTCAATTGAGGGACATAAATGGGGGAATATATCCCCATACAATATTCATTGCAACATAGCACGAAGGTTGTGAGACTCTGCGCACCTCATGGCCTTCTTCGATCCAGGGCCTTTTTCTGAGTTCCGGGCACCCGGCAGCCCGGCGGGCAGGGCGACCAGCCACCTGGCACCATATTCCAACCCCCTAAAGACCCCAGCGCTCCACGGGCGTTTTCCCACGATGTGGAGAGTGATCACATGTGTATCGACGCGGGCTCGCCGTGGCGCCAGCCGCGCCCAAGGGGGGGGGGGCGCTGGGGGGGGGGGGGGGGGGGGGGGGGGGGGGCGGGGGGGGCGGGGGCTCTCAACGAG
>NW_009242999.1:40479-41027 GCF_000388065.1 Fonticula alba | reverse complement strand
CCGAGGGGGACGAAGGATGCAAGGCAACGGGGGGCGGTGGGGGGGGGAGGGGAACGGGGAGTCAATGCGACGGACAGGAAAGGACCCACGCCAAGCTGGCCACTCCATGCCGGGGGGAAACCAAACCCCCGAGGCAGGGAGCACGCACTGTGCCATCGAGGTCCGTCAGCCAGGCGTCACTGGCCCCGGCAGACAAGCGCCGCAAGACCGGGTCATTGACGTGGCGGAAGACGCGCGCCAGGAGAGCACCGGAGCTGCTGGCCGGCACCGCGGGGGGGCCCGCGTCCGGGTCCTCCTCGGCGACGGCCGCATCGGGCCGCGGGCGGTTCAGCAGCACCGCGTAACTGGTGGCCCGGGGGCCGGCCATTTGAAGGAGGTCGTCTCGCCAGGCCAACGGCACAAGGAGATCCGTTCGCCCATCGCGATCGATGTCCCCTGTGCCGGGGAAGGGGGGCATGTTAGAGGGCATACCGGCAGCCGGGTGGCAAGATCCGCCCCCAGGGCGATGCAATGGGAGCCACGCAAAGGGTGGCCAGAAGCGGAAGCGG
>NW_009242999.1:0-2035 GCF_000388065.1 Fonticula alba | reverse complement strand
CCCTTCGTGGCCGCCCCGGCATAGGCACTAGGGCCAGGCAAACGGGCCAGATCTCAAGCGAGCCCCCCCACCCCCCCCCTGGCCTGCGCCGCCATCCGGCCAACTGCCCACTTTCAAAGCGACGGACGAGCGCGAGAAAAACGGTTGCAGAGAGTTCCCACGATCAGACGGAGCAGCATGTGATGTGGGATGTGTAGTTGGCCAACGAGCGCGCACACGCGCACCATGGGAGCGCCGCAGATCCCAACGCGGGTCTAGAGGACAGGAAACACAAGGGAAGAGAGAGAGAGAGAACAAGGAACAAGAGGCAAGCGGGGTGGGGATTGGGCGGGGGGGAGGGGCTCATGCGGCAAGAGACACCCGCGCCCACACCCACACGCACGCACGTAGACCCGCAGACTGAGGCACATGTGCGCCCCTTCGGGGCGCGGACAGACCCGGCCATCATGCCGGCGGCTTGGCCGTGGCCGGGGACTTGGACACGCGGCTCTGGCCGGTCGCCCCGGCGGCGGCCGCCGCCGCCGCTGCCGCGGCAGCAACCTTGGCCTTGGCCACACCGCCGCGCGCGGCAGCCGGCACGCTCGCCGAGGAGGAGGCCTTCCGGCCGCCAGGGGCCCGAGGAAGAGCGGCCCCAACCTTCCGAGGGGGGGCCGCCTCGGCGGCCGCCGAGCCGGCCGTCGTCGGGAGGCGCTTGCCAGCCACCGCACCGACCGACCGGGGGACGGTGGGAAGAGACACCGGCCCCGGCCCCGGCCCCGGCGCTGAGGTTCCAGGGCCCGTGCCTGCGGCGATGCCGGCCTTGCTCGACCCGGTGCCGGGGGCGCCAGCCGCGGCGCGGCCAGCCGGGCCCGCCGAACCGGCGGCCTTGGTCCCACCAGTGCTCATCTTCCGGCCAGGAGCCGTTGGCTTGGCCGACCCGGCCTTCTTGGCTGGCCGACCGATTGGCGTCACGCCAGAGGCCCCGCCGGGCGCCGGCTTGGTTGATGACTCGGCCCCGGCCGAGCCCCCGGCTCCCGGGGTGCTGCCGCGCTTTGCACCTTTGACTGGGGGAGCCGTGCCAGTGACGCCGGCCCCGACGGCCGGTCGACCAGTCGATGCTCCACCCGGCGCGGCTTTCGCGCCCGGTGGCGGATCGCCCGGATCTGAGGAGCCGACCGTGCCACCGGCACCGATGCCGGCGCCGGCGGCGACCGGGCGCACCCGCGATGGTCCAGACCCCGACACCGGGACACCGCCCGACGGGAGGACCTTGCTCACGCGCCCGGCGCCGACCTTCAACTTGAGGCCCGACGGGTTCGCCGGGGCCGGGAGAGCCGCCGAAGCCGAAGCGCCTGCCGCCGTCGCCGCCGCCACCGAGCCCACCGGAACAGGGGTCGACGAGCGAGAAGCCTGAGTACTTGGGCTGGTCGAGGCGGCGGTGGCCGCGGCCATGGCCTCGGCATGGATGGCCGCCCGGGCGGCCACCGCGGCCGCCCGGTTATCCGCCGCTCGAGCCACGGTCTTCTGAATGTGCTGCAGGCGCCGGAGAAGCTGCGCATGGCCGGCGCCCGGGGCCGGCCCGGTGCTCTCGCCGGAATGCTGCTGCTCCTTCGCCTGGCTAGCAGGGTCGGCCGCGGCCGCTGGGGGAGCATCAGCCGAGTCCACCTTCAAGGGGTCGCCGCTGTGAGATGGCACTCCGGCGGCAGCCTCCTCGGTGGCCAGGGTCCGTGCCAGCTTGAGTTGGTCCTCCGGGAGATTGTCCAGCCGGCGCTGGAGTTCGCCGAGGATCAACGACCGGGAATATGTGATATCCTGCGTGAAGTCCGCCTCGGCAGCCTGACGCGCGGTCGGAGCCCCGTCCCAAAGCGAAGGAAAGAGAAGGAGAGAGTCGAAGGGAACAGAAGAGAGGATACCAGGGCGAGGGCGCCAGGACGCAGGTAGGGCCGAGAAGCAAGATGGAAACGGCAAGGAGGGCGACAGCATGAGGGGAAGCCGGAACGACGCCGGAGTCAGGGAATTGCGGCAGTCGGGGTGAGGGGGGGGGGGGGGGGGGGGG
>NW_009242998.1:43013-44393 GCF_000388065.1 Fonticula alba | reverse complement strand
GCGGAGCAGGCGCCGGCATCGCCCTCGGGCGTGAACCACCCGGCCGGGCATTCGGTCACGCATGTGCGCGGGCCCGAGCCCACCGGGGTGCCCTCCGTGGGCGCCCGGTCCAGCAGCCGGATCAGCTGCCGGTCCAGCTGGCACTGCTCGCAGTCATCGACCGAGGCATCGCACGAGAGACAGCCCTCCGGGCAGCGGAGGCAGCGCCGGGCCGCGGCATCCGTGTGCCACCCGGCCGGGCAGGCGTCCTCCCCGGCAGGCAGGCACACCCCGGCCTCCGCCATCAGCAGACGGTCACCGACGCAGCGCGTGCACTGGGCCATCTCCGGCCCGGTGCAGGCGGCGCAGGTGTCCGCGCACCGGGCGCACTCGTGCCCACCCGGCAAAGGGCCCTCCCGCTTGAAGTGGCCCTCCGGGCAGGCGGCCACGCAGCCGACACCCACCAAGAAAGCCAGCTCCGGCCGGCAGACGGTGCAGTGCTCCGACCCGGAGCCACGCTCGCAGGAGACGCAGTCCGCGTGGCAGGCCACGCACCGCGCCAGCGAGGGGGTCGCCAGGTCGGCGAACTCCTGCTGACCACAGCTCGGCACGCAGGTCCCGGCCGCGGTCCCAAGGAGCATGCCCTCCGGGCACTGGGTGCAGTGCTCGGGAGACCCCTCGCAGTGCCGGCACCCGGGGCTGCAGGCGGTGCACTGGTTGCCCATCAGCACCAGCCCCCGGCCGCAGGACGAGACACACCCATGCACCGGGTGCAGGACCAGGCCCTCGATACACCGAGTGCACTGGGCCCCGGCCGGGCCACCGCACTCCAGGCAGTAGGGCGCGCAGGGCAGGCACGTGTCCAGCGACATGCTGCTGCCCGTCTCCGGGAAGGTGCCCCCCGGACAGTCCCCGAGGCAGGCCCCGTCCCAGAGCTGCGGCGCGGTCGGCGCGCACGCGGTGCACTGGTTCGAGTTGGGACCGGTGCACGCGGTGCAGGAGTCGTCGCACTCGGCGCACGACCCGCCCAGCGGGGTGCTGGACGGCGGGCAGTCCGCCAGGCACTGGTCCCGGTGGAAGATGTGCGACCGGGGGCACAGCTGGCACTGGTCGGCGCCCGGGCCGCCACACGACAGGCACGACCCGTGGCAGGGCGTGCAGACGTTGCCCTCCTGGAAGAACCCCAGGGCCGGGCACGCCTCCCGACAGTGCCCGCGGTCCAGCACATGCGTGCCTGGGCAGGCAGTGCAGGCGCTGGACCGGTGCGAGGAGCACTCGGCGCAGGTGGCGTGGCAGGGCAGGCACGCATCGCCACTCGGCGTGGTGTACATGCCGGAGGGGCAGGCGCTCGTGCACGTGCCATCCGGCAGCAGCAGCAGCCCCGGCCCGCACATGAGACAC
>NW_009242998.1:0-11281 GCF_000388065.1 Fonticula alba | reverse complement strand
GGGGGGGGGGGGGGGGGGGGGGACGGAAAAGGGGAGGGCAAGGCACGCAGGTACACGCATGCCCGTCCGGCGCTGAGGGTGCTTGTGATTGTGTGCCAGGCCCGAGTGAGCGAACCCAGGACCCCAGGCAGGGGGTCGGCCAGGAGGCGGCACACCAGGAAGGGAGGCGGTCGCCGCCCGGCTCGAGGACGCGCGCGCGCGCGCGCGCGGGGCCGGGCACAAGCAGCGCCCCAGACCCCGGGGCCCGGTTTCCGGCGAGTGAAGGCCGGTGCCGGGGCCCGGCACATAGGCAGCGGCCCGGGTGGCAGAGGGCCGCGCAGCCGGCGAGGTGGCCCGCACCATGTGCCAGCAATGGGGTGCATGTCGGGCGCGATGCAGGGCCAGGTGTCCGGGCTGGCGCTGCCCGCCCGGCGCATGGGCCGTGCGGAGGGCCCCGGCCGGGCTGACGCAGCCGACGTGGCGCGCACCGCCAGCCGGGCCCGAGAGGGCGTGCCTCGGCCGCATGCTCCCGGGGGAGCCTCAGGCCGGCGGGCAAAGTACACCATGGGACCTGCTGACCGGAGCCCCGGAAGACGAGAGAAGCCAGGCACGGGAGGGGAGGGAGGGCGCGCATGGCCCGGCACACCTGGGCCATGGGTCTGTCTCCCGCGGGCGCCGGCCGCTGGCCCGGCGCCCTGGCCGAGGACGGGGCGGGGCAGCCGCCGCGGCGGGGAGCACACACCCGGGCCACCAGGTGGGGAGACCCCCGCCGGGCAGATGTGCCTACACCGAGCCGGGCCGCCAAGCCGGCCGACCAGGCAGTCGGGGCTGCGGGCTCCCTGGGGGCCGAGCACCGGCAGGCGTGCGGTCCAGACACAGGCGCCAGAGCCCGGCCCGCGCGGGGGAGCCCCCGGCCGGCGGCTGGCGCAGCAGGCCATGCACCCGGGGCGGGGCAGGGCGCCGCGGGGGCTGCCACGCACGTCGGGCCCCTGGCCGGCAGCACGCCACGCGCTCGGCGTGGCACAGGTGCGGGCCCTGGGAGGGGCCCAGTCGCGGGGAGG
Organism: Fonticula alba; assembly: GCF_000388065.1. Taxonomy (NCBI): domain Eukaryota; order Rotosphaerida; family Fonticulaceae; genus Fonticula; species Fonticula alba. The sequence continues at coordinate 10,241 of NW_009242998.1, read as the reverse complement.
CCCGCAAGGCGGTGCGCATTGCGGAATCGCCACTTCGGCGTCCGGGCCCCGGCGAGCCAAGCCCCCCTCCTCCGATGTCCCCGGGAGAAGCAGCCCATGGCAAATCCGCCGATCGGCGCAAGGAGCAGGACCACCAACGGGCTCCGGCCGGCGGGAGGGCGCTCGAGGTTGCGCCGGCTCGGCGAAAGCCCAGTCGCAGGTGGTTTGGCACGGCGGGCCAGCAGGCCGGGACGGGGCACCACTCGTGGGCGAGGGGGTCGAGCCAGGGTGGCGAAAAGAGGGCAGCCGCCTGACGTCCCAGCCGGCCCGGCCCGTGGTGGGGGTACTTGCCACGCACCCCGAGCGAGGCGGCATGTCGGCGAGCCAGCCGGCCGGCATGCGAGCCGACGCACTCGATGTCGGGGACGGCGATGTCCGCGGAGTGGCCCGGCTCCGGACCGGGCATTGGCCGGGGGCGGGGAGGCGCCACTTTTGAGCGGGCCCCTGAGGCAGAGGGCCGGCGGAACGGACACACCCAGAGAAGGCCGCCAGATGGCGCAGCCTGCCACGGGGCATGGGCCGGGCACACATGGACAGGCAGCAGGGAGCGAGGGGCGGGGCATGCCCTGGGCGAGGGGACGGGGGCGACTGGGCCAGCACCCGCCGGAGAGGGGGGCGACTGGGTCAGCACCCGCTGGAGAGGGGGGCGACTGGGCCAGCACCCGCTGGAGAGGTGGGCGCCCAGCCACTGGGCCGGGGGAGGAGGGGGGCACGTGAGCCGGCCCGCAGGGCCAGTCTCACCGAGGGGGTGGCTTTCTCGAGCGAGCCGCCTGGCTGGAAGATGGCCAGGCTGTGCGAGGACACGGCTGTCCTGCCACAGCAAGGCCGTAGCTGGGGGGGACGAGGGGGCTGGAGCAAGCCCGGCGCGCAGGTGTCACCGCTCTTCCCAAGTGTCGGCTTGGAGGTGAGCATGTGGAGGCCGCGCGGCCGGCCGGGAAGTCCCCGGCGGAAAGGATGTGCTCGCCGCCGAGCGGTCGAGGTGCGGAAGCCGGGCTGGTGGCATTGGGCGACATGGGGCCGAGCCGGGGCAAGTGGCCGCCGAGAACAATGCACCCCTGGGCGCCCTCCGATCAAGTCGCCGAGACCGGCACCGGGAAGGACCCCGGCTGTCGGACAGCAAGCGAGGCATGCCATGCGCGCGGGAGTGCCGCGTGATGGGCCTGTCATGGCCAGGGGGTCGCAGCTCCACAGGGCGGACGGGATGCCGGCCGGGGGGGGGGGCCGCGCTCCGGCTGGGGCCCAAGAGGCCAGCTGAGCAGGCCCGGGCGGCGCCCATGGTTGGCGAGCAGCCGGTCGAAGGCACGCGGCGTGGAGCTAACAAAAAGTGGCCAGGGGTGTGTGTGTCAGGAACATCCGGAGACAGGCAGGAGGGGGATGGGGCACATGGAAGGGGGAGCAAGGGGGGGGGGGGGACAAGCGCACGCTGGGCCGGAGCCATCAGACCGGGGTCGGCCATGCACCTGGCCCGGAAGTCGGGCTTTTGAACCAGGGCGAGGTGCCGGCAGGTCGGTCGGTCGACAAGACATGCGCTCAGGCGTGGGACGTTGAAGGCCAGCAGCGGCCCTCATGCCGGCCGGGGGAAGGTGCTTGTCGAAGGGTCTGCACATGCGTCCGGGCGCCCGGGCAGGAGGAGAGCTGTTGCGAGTGCCGACTGCCGGGGCCGCATGGACCGCAGGGTGGCTGGGAAAGCCCCCCGCTTGGGGGGGGTGCCGACCTGCGGCCAGGGCATCCGAACGTGCTCAAGGGGGGGGAGGCACCCGTCGCAGGGACCGGACGCTGATCGACGGGCAACAAGGGGGTCGCCGCGGTCGGGGAGGGGCATGCAGCAGCCCGGGGGGTCAGGCGCGCAAGCCACATGCCACGCCTCTCCGGGCGGATGGCTGCCCAGGGCAACCGCGGCAGACCGGCGTCCAGGAGGGGCAAGGTGTTTGACATGGCGCACGCGCGCAGGGGCACCGGCCAGTGCGGGGACGCGCACACGGCGGCCACGGAGTCGGACTGGACCAGCTGCATGTGGGCGGGCATGCGCCGCGGTGCGCAAACTGGCAGGAGGCGCCGACGGCCCCAGGCAGGTCGGCCTCCCTGGCGGGCATGGGCGCGCCATGCTGGCACCCGCGAGCAGGGGGCCGCTCACACGGGCACCAGGCGGGGAGCCCCTGGTGATGTGCATCGCTCGGGAAGGGCGAGCGGCGAGCGACGGGCGGCGAGGGCGTGCCGATGGTGGGTGGCGGGGTCCACCCCAACCAAAAGAATGATCGCGGCTGAGAGACGAGCCCCGGCAAAGAGAGGCGGCCGCACTCAGCCCGGGGGCTGGGGGGGAGGGGCGCGAAAGGGGGCCCCGCCGGGCTCGCAGCCGGCCATGCCGCGTGCCGGCACGCCGAGGCCAGCCACCGGGGCACTGAGGGCAAGACGGCTGGGCTGAGAGGGCCGAGGGGACAACGGTCGGCGATGAGCCGACATCGTGGAGGCAGGCCAGGAAGGGGGGGGGAGGGAGCCAAAGGAGGAGCAGCGAGAGGAGGGCGGGCGAGGGAGCGGGGTGCCGCGCCTGGGGCAGGCACACTCGCGAGGCGGCGGCACATCAAGCGGCGTTCGCCGGCCGGCGGCGGGGGCGGCGGCCCGGCGGCGCGGTCCCGACGGCGCACCCAACACGGCATCCCCGGGCCACCGTCGGCCGGGGCCGCGCACACACACACACACGCGTGCCCCCTGTCTCCGCGGTCGAGCGGCCACCGGCTTGGTGGATGCCCGGGCGCGACGCCTGCCCGGGGGACCCTTGGCGAGGCCGGCGGCATGTCGGCCGGCATCGCGCCCTGCCGCCCGCAGGTCTGTGGCGTGACCATTCCCGAGCAGCACGTGCACTGGCACCAGCAGTCTGGACATCTAGAACTACCTTGAGACATCGCTGGCCCCGGCTGTCGGCCGGCGGGTGCTGTTGGCAGTGGACGGCGGCCCGATGGCCCGGCATCGCGCGGTCCGATGCATAACTTGAGGGCCTCCCCCCGCAGCGGTGTGGGCTTGTGTTTGCCTGGACCAGGCCCCCCGGGGGCATCTGCCGGCCGGGCGCACGTCAAATGGTGGCGGCCAGCGCGCGCCGTCGGACATGGCCGTGGTGCGCCCCCTCCGGAGGCCGGCCTGGGGGCAGTGCATCTGGCCGGGAGCCGCCCTGGCGGACTTCGCTCTTTGGCGGGCGCCGGGGCATGATACCCGAGCCGCGGGCGACGCGCGACCGGGGGCCGGCCTCGGTGGCCGGGACCCGGGCGCCGTCCTTCACGAAAGGGACCTGCCCTGCCGGTGCTGCGGTCGGCCCGTGCGGCCGCCGGGCGAGGAGGGCCTGAGTGCAGGGCCCAGGCCGAGGATGTGGGGGCATGGGCGCCGGCCGGCAGCGGGCAGGGTGCATGTCGTCGGCCCGACGGCGTGCACGGGGCCCCATGTCCCGGCGCTGCTGGCGCCAGACCGGGGCCCGGGCAGTCCGCCCCGTCTCGCGCCCCGGTCGCCCCTGTGGCACGGCCGCGCGCGCGCGCGCGCGCGCGAACACAGCCACGCATCCCACATGGTTATGGGGGCGCATCAGACATCGGGGCCGGTTGATCTGTGCCGCCAGGCGCCGCTGGCAGCCAGGCCCCGTGGTGGCAAAAGTGCCGCCCGGATCCGCGTCCCCGCCTCGGGGGGCCCCGGCGCCTCTGCCCCGGGGGTGGTGCGTTCGTCGCCTGCGCCAAGGGTGCCCGATCATCTTGCGCCGCCTCAGGCGGGCCTGCGCCCCCATCGTGGCCGTAGGCCCGAGAGCGGCCGACAAAGAGGCGCCCGTGGCGCGCCCCTCGATGCGGGTCTCCGGGCGCGGCCGAGGGATCCCCCCCGGCGCCGGGAGGACGGCGGAAGTCCCGCGTGACCACCCGCCATGCTGCACCTCGGCGTGGTATCAGCTCCTCGAGGGGGCCGGCATGGCCCGGGCAGGGCCTGGTGCGGGCGGCGAGCGCGCGGCCCGCAGCCCCATGTACATAGGTGTGTGTGTGTGTGTGGCGGGAAGTTAAACACTCGCTGCGGGGAGAGGGCCAATGCTCGGATGTGAAGAGAAGATAGTCCGCGGCGTCGCACCCCCTCTTCCGGGGGGGGGGGGGGGGGGGGCAGGGGGCGCCCCCGATGAAGCGGCGGCAGAATGATGTCCCCCGCCCCGGGCCCCCTTTTTTGCCGCTGATTGTGGGGCGCCCTGCGCACGGGCGTCCTCCCCCAGCGCGCGGGACGCGTGCCGGGCCTGTACAGGTGCGGCTGAGCGGGGCGCTTTTTTTTTCTTGGCCAGGGGGGGGCAGTGGCTCTCGGTGCCTTGGGTTCTTCGCGAGCATGGCGGCGGTCCACCCGGATGACCGGACGCGCTGGGGCCGCCAGGCCCCCCTGGCGCCCCGGCCCGCCCCACAAGGCGTGGCCCGGGGAGGGCCCCGGCGGTCATCCGGGACCGCCCTTGTCGTACGCGGGCGAAACAATCCACCTCAGATGGAGCTACTGTCGACCCCCGCCCCCCTCCTCCCCTCGGACCCCGGGGCACGGTAGATCATAGCTCCGCCCCCCGTCTGTCCCCCCATCGGGGACGGAGGAGCGCAGGCTGGGGGCCCCCCTCCGGTGCCGGGCATTAACTCCACTATGACACGTTAATTAGATCAAGGGGGCCTAGATGCGTTTAATCCGGCGTGCCGGCAGGCAGGGCACGCGCGCTGGGGGGCCCCAGGAAAAAGCCCAGATCCCCTGGGAGAGGGCGAGCAGGCCGCGCGGCCCAGAAAGTTGGGCCCCGGGGGAGACGAGCCGGAGCCAGCCGGCCCGGGAGCACCCTCGCTGCCTCTGCCCGACCAACGGGCATGGCGGGCGGGTCTCTCCGGCCAACCGCGGCTGGCGGGCCGACCGGGGCGGCCGCCGTGCCCGACTGCGGTGGCGCGACCCGGCCCCGGGCCCCAACGCGCTGGCCAGGCCACCACCTCGAGGGGAGGCCGGGGACCCGGCTGCACGGCGTTGTCACCATCCCCCCGGACCCCGGACGCAGGGGCAGGACGGGGGGGGGATGACGAGGCCTGCTGCTTGGGCTAGTCGGGCGCCATGCCGGCAGGGCTGTGCCACACGCGCGGACGCTGCCTTGGGAACACAGGCGGGCCAATGTTTACCGGGCCGGGCGCGGGCTCGGGCCAATCGGGCCCCCTTGCCCGGAGAGCAGACGGGAAGATTGCCGGGCGTCAGCCTTCGCGCCCTGCGGGGGGGGCCCGGGCGAGGGGGCCCGGGCGAGGGGGCCGACGCTCGTATGATGAGGGGGGGGGGTGTCATGCGCCCCCGTCCCCCCTCCCCCTGCTCGCTGTCTCTCGGCCACTGGGGCCCCTGGGCTGGTGGGTGCGCTGGTGTTGCGAGGTGCCAAGACCAGGCGGGGGGGGAGGGCCTAGCCTGGGAGAGTGGGCCCGGATAAGGGCCTCGCCGCCCTGAGCCGGTGCGTGTTGCCGGGCCCGGATGCCGGCGGCCCAGGGAGGCTGCAGGGCGGCGAGCACCATCGGTGTGACCGGGGGCATGCGCGTCCCGGGTGTGCATATCGGGGGGAGGAGCACGCGCGGGCGCGACGGAGCCGTGCCGTAGGTGTGCGCCGGCCCGGTGCCGGCGGCAGGGGCGCCGGACGAGCACATGGCCGGCGGCCGGCGCGCTCCCGTGCTCCGGCCGGCCAGATGCCGAGGCAGGCCGGCACCCGGCGGCGGGAGGAGCCCCGGGCCAGGACAGCCCACAGGTGGCCGGACCCGGGAGTGACCGAACGCGATGCCGAGCCCGGGGGGAGCCCGCTGGCGGGCGGGGCAGTAGCTCCGGCAGGCATCCGCCGCACGGCCGGGCGGGGCGGGGCCGGCCGCACCTGCCTGCAGGCTGCGGCCCTATAAAAGCCGGCCCTTTTGGCGGCCAGGTACCGAGGGCTCTTCAGACAACGCCATCCGCCATCCGTCCCTCCTGTCCCCCGTCTCTCCGGTGCGTTTGCTCCTCCTCCGCGGTCCCCTGCCGGGGGCCCCTTTCCGCCTTCCACATGCCCCGGCCGAGGGCTGCCTCGGAGCGACGCCCCTGTGCCTGATCGGGCGTGCGCCATGGCCGCAGGCCGGACCCGGGCCGGGGCCGCGAGCGCGCGCCGGCCGATGGCCAAGCACACGGCCGGACAGTGGCGCGCACCGGGCCCGGCGGAGGGAGTCCCCCAGGGCGGCGGCGGTTGCATTTTTCTGCCTGCCTGTTTTGTCGCCCCATGACCGCGGAAAGGGGCAGTGTGCTGACACCGTGTGCCATCAGACCCTCCCCCGCCCTGTCTACGCCCCCCTCGCGCGGCCCCTTCGCCCCTACCCCGTCCACCATGTCCACTCGCAAGAACGCCAACCAGACCCAGTCGCCCGGTCGCGGCCAGGAGGCCGAGCACCAGCGCCAGAGCACCTCGCACAGCCGCGACCACTCGAGCTCCGCCTCGAGCAGCAGCCAGTCGCATGGCAGCCGCAGCCCGGGGTCCCAGGACTCGCGCACGCGCTCCCACTCGGGCACCGGGTCGGCGCACGCCAGCGGCGGCCACGGGCATGAGCAGCAGAACCGCGACGCCCAGGGCCGCTTCACCAGCCAGGAGGAGCACTCGACCAGCCGCCAGGGCCAGGGCCACGCCCAGCAGAACCGCGATGCCCAGGGCCGCTTCGTCAGCCAGGACGAGCATGCCACCAGCTCGGGCCAGCACCACCACCAGGGCGAGCTGGCTCGCGATGCCCAGGGCCGCTTCATCAGCCAGGATGAGCACGCCAGCAAGTAAGCCGGCCGCGCGTCTGCCGGCGTGCGGGGCACGCGCTCCACGGTATGGCGGCCTGCCCCCGGGCGAGGCACACACACGCACACACACGCACACACACGCACACACACCGTGCGCGCTCTGTCGGCCTGCGTGCCCGGCGCGCGCCGCGGGCACATGCTCTCTGCCCGGGCCCCCGTGGCTCTTCCTCTCGCCCTCCTCCTTGGCGCCATGCCCGCGCTCCGGCGGGGGGTGCCATGTGAGGCGGAGGTGTGCACACAGGCCCCGAGAAGCGCCAATTCCCCCCGCTATGTGTCGGCCCGCGGGTGCGGGGGAGAGCAGCCGCCAAGGAGGCCGGGAAGACTGTGAGACCCGGCCGCTGCGGTGCGCCATGTATATGAGCAGACCGACGCACGGGGAGCCCCACTGCGGGTGGGGCACGCGCTCGCGCGCCACCCCCGGCACCATCCGCCGTTCTTCGGGACCGCGCGGGCGGAGCCGGGCGGGGCCGGGCGTCGGCGGCACAAAACCCCCCTGTGCGGGGCCGCGGAAAATAGACATGCGCGCATCTGAACATACACCAGAGACGGGAAGCGAGTCTTTTCGGGGGAAAGAGGGGGGGAGGTTGTCTTGTGCCTGCGCGCACTTCCACCTGGCGGGGAAGGGACATGGCGGCACGACGAGGCGGGGGAGGGCCTCGGCCCATGGGGAGGGAGCGGCGTGCCGCGGACCGAGGGGGGGGAGGGGTACATGACCAGGGGCTGGCCGCGCGCGCCTGATGCGCCGGGCTGGAGGGGCTGCGCATGGGAGAAGCCACACGCCATTGCACGGCCAAGCGACCCGGGGGGGAGGGCAGTCACTGACCCACGCAGGCAGACGCTCCTCCGGCCAGCCAGAACCAGCCCCCGCCCGGGCATGATACGTCGTACGGGGGGGGGGGCGGCCGGCAGCAGGGGCCGGCGAGGGCCCTCGCCCATCGAGGGCGACCCCGAGGCGCCGGGAAGCCCGGGTCGACAGATGCCCGTGGGCGCGGCGACGCACCGGGCGCGCGGCATGGGGCGGACGCGACCCGCTGCCGTTGGGTGGCCCCAGGCACGCAAGATCGGGCGGGCGCTGGATGTTTCCACCGACCTAGGGCCTCGCCGTTTGGGCCCTCGCGCTGGCACGGCGACGGCGCGGGAAGGGCAGCAAGGAGCCCGGCCCGGAGAAGGCACGCGGAGGACTCCAAGCGGAAGGGGCGGTGCACCGGCCGGCAGCGCACGCTCCCATGGCGCCGGAGGGCGGGGGGGGGGCATGTACCATCGCGAGGCGCCTGGCCCGGGGCCGGGCCGGGGCCGCTGCCCGCCCCCTAGTGGGCCTGCCGCAGCAGGTGCATGACCAGGTCCTGGTGCTGCTGGCCCAGGGTATTGATGCATGCCAAGACCGGGGGGGTGCCGACCTGGCGCGACCACTCGCAGGTCACCGTATACCGGTTGAAGCCGACCCAGGCTCTGGTGCAGAACTTGCACACCGGCACCGGCGGCAGGGGGGGCATGCGGCCGGCTTGAACATGCGCCAGGGCCTCCTGCTCGTGGGCCTCACGCCGCCGGAAGGCCGCCCTGGCCTTGGACATCTGGACATAGAGGTACTGGCGTGCGGCCGGGCGAAGGGATCGGGGGGTGAGACACGGCCGGGGGCCGGCCACGAGGGCGCACGTGGCGAAGGGGCAGGCAGGCGCATGGTGCCGGGCGAAGCGCGGCGGGGGGGGGGGGGGCGGACGGCCCCCGGGCCCCGGGCCGGAGCACGCCCGCACAGGAAACGCACCAACGAGAGGGCAGGCCCGATTGCGATGGTGATGGTCCCGATGATGAGCATGGCCAGGTCGGCCGCGGTGCCGGCTGATCCGGGCGCGGCCACCGGGGCGGGGGCGCAGACCGGGGGGCGGGAGGCGGGGGCGGACAGGCACGGGCGTTAAACGGGCTGGGCGGGGGGGGCGGCCGGCAAAGGGCGGCACCGCGGCCGGGGGACGCACAGAAGCCGAGGAACAGGAAACCCAGGCCGACGGCCGGGAAGAGGATGCACTGTTGGCCGACGTGGGGTCAGAAGGGGGAGGGGGTTCGGGCGCGCGGGGCGGCCGCAGGCGGCCAGGGCAGGCGCGTACCGCGGCGATGGGCGTCCTGGGGTTGTAGTTTTGGACGACCGGCGGGACGGGAAGCGGCTTGGAGCCGGCGCCGGCAGGGAGGGGAGGGGGGGCGTGTCAGACCGGCTCTCGGGCAGGCGGGCAGGAGCACGGGGGGCGCGAGAGGGCGCGGGGTACCGCCTGGTAGTAGGTCATGTAGTCCTGGAAGTTGGTGTAGGGCACACGCTCCGGGACCCAGATGTCGCACTCGAACTCCGGCGAGTAGACGACGCCCAGCATGGCCGGCTGCGTCACGACGGGGTCCGCGTCGGGCCGCGCGCCGTAGGTGGATTTGTAGTCCGGGGGCCGGAGGCTATAGGGCGGGGGCGCGCCCGACGCCTCGCGGCCGAGGACCGGTATCTCCATGGCCGGGCCTGGGCAGGGAGCCAACAGGGGAGCGGAGTCGCCGTGGGGCATCCTCCGGGCAGGCGGGACGAGGGGCGGGAGGGCGAAAGGCGGGGGGAGGGGGCGGGAACGGGGGGGGGGGGGGGACTGTCGATACTCCCCCGCCCCCCGGGAGCCGCGGCGCGCGCCGGGGCATCGCTTAGGTGTGTTGTCGAACCATGAGTTGGCATCTGGCCGGGGCGGCGTGTGCGGTCCGCGGCTTGCTCGCACATGTCAGGGAGCATGGTACCGATGGCGCGCCTGCCGGTCGGCATGGGGTCGCTGTCTGCTCTCAGCTGCCCGGGTGCCGCGAGCCCCCGGGCGCGCCGCCCGGCCGGCGGGCACTCGGGTACGGGAGGATCCGGCGGTCGCTGGGGGCCTGTGCGGGGTGTGCGCGCGCGCGCGCGTCAGGGAGATGGGCGCCCCTTCGGGCTGGGCATGGTGCCGCCGCGGGCTGCGACGTGCTCGGGCGCGAGCCCGGCCGCGCCGAGCGCCCAGGACGCCGGGCCCAGCCCCTCCGAACCGAGATCCGGCCTCCGCCGGCCGAGGGAGCATCCCGGCCACCGTGCAGTTGTCTTCCCCCAGCTCGGGGGGTGCTTGAGCTCCCACGCCCACGGCCACCCGCGCGGAGGAGGGCCGGCCCGGCACGCGCCCCTCGGCCGGAGCACTGCCGCGGGGGGGGCGGGGGGGACTGGCCACCTCGGCTCCGGGCAGCCCCGGCCCTGGTGCCGGGCACCGGTCGGGCGCCATGCCCAGCATCGGGGGGGGGGGGGTGTAGCCGGACCCGAGCGGCGGTGCCGCGCCCCCGGGGGCTCTTTCTTGTGGCCGCCGGGCTCCATAACCGACGCCGCGGTCCGAGTGCCAGGGCCATGGTGCGGGATGTGGTGCTGCCCGGACCCG
>NW_009242997.1:63776-65838 GCF_000388065.1 Fonticula alba | reverse complement strand
GGGGGGGGGGGGGGGGGGGGGCGGACAGCGGTGGCGTGCTGTATGGGCCTGCCAGCCGGTAGCTCGGGGGCGGCCGGCGCCGCGGCCGGGGGCCGGTGCACGCGCATGCGCTGCGGCCGCCGCCCGGCGCAGGGGCCAGCCGCGTCGGACGGCGCGGGCCCCGCCAGGGCGGCTGGTTGCCGGCGGTGTGCCGGGGTTTGCGAGTGCCGGCGGTGCGGTCGCCAGGAGCGGCAGCTCCGGGCTCGGTGTGTGCATGCCTGTGCGCGTGGCGTGCGGGCCGGCCAAGGCTGGCCCCAGCCGTGTGATCGCCAGCACAGGAGCATCGTGGTCGGGCCACGGGCCGGCCGGTGGGGCGGGCCGACGCACCGGTGCCGGACACCTTCCGCCAGCCGGGGGGCCATGTGCAGGGGTCCTGGGCCCGGTGGCCTGGGCGCGGCAGGCCCGCCGCCACGCGAGGCGAGCCAGCCGCAGGGGCCCGGAGCCGGCCTGAGCGCGCGCCGGCGGGCCTGGCCCGGGCCGGGGGAGGGCCGCCCGCTCGCCTCCCCCCCCCCCCCCGCCGGAAGAGGGGCCGGCATTGGGTGGGCCCGGCACACACCTGCCCGGGGAGACCCGGTCGCGGCCGGGGGGCCGGGCGCGGGCACCGGGCCAAGAGTTGGAAGTTGGTCGTCCGAGGGGCGCCCCGGTTGGCGGGCGGGCGGGCGGGCGGGCGGGTGGGCGCGAGCGCGGCCGCGCACATAACCACGGCGCCCGGCGCGCGGGCCCCCTCCAGCCGGCATGGCGGGCGGCGGCGCTCGCGGGCCGGGGCCCCCGGCACGTTGGGAGTTGAGAGGGCGGTGCTGCGCGCGCCGGGCCTGCTGGGCGGGGCTTCGCGCGGCGGGCGCCCCGTCGCGGGGGCGGGGGTCCGGCCTCCGGGCCCGAAGGGCCGACGCCATGACTCCCGCGGGCGCCGGCACATCGGCCGGGTTCCGGGAAGTGCGATGGCGCGGCGGGCGGCGGGGCCCCGGCCGTGTCTGTGCGCAACCCCCGGGCGAGGGGCCGGGCGGGGCCACGCGCTGCGGGGCGCGACGCCGCACGGCCCGCCGCCCCGGCCGGGGGTTGCGCACCGAGGGCACATTGGTACCGACACGCACATGGCCGGCTGGCGGGGCGCCGGAGTTGGCACGGGCCAGGGGCGGCCGGCTGGCGGCCGCTCGGGAGAACGCGGGGGCCGGTGCCGGCCTGGGCCCGGGCGTCGCGCGAATGCCCGCAACCCCCTCGGGCCAGGGGGCGCCGGTGGCACCGACCGCCTGTGGCATATGGGCATGCCCGCCTCCCCCCTCGGGGCGGCCGCTGGGCGGGTGCGCGCCGGCGAGGTGCCCACGACTCGGGGCTGTGGCTGTCCCGAGTGGGGTGCGGGCCCATCCGGAGAGAGCGCCCGCGCGATCGGTCTTGTGCGGGGTGTGCCCGGCCATGGCCGGGGTGGCGTGCGGCCGGCCTCGCGGTGCGGCCCACCGCCAGGATGCCGGCACGGGGCAAGCAAAAAGGGCGGACAGAAGAGCGGACAGAAGCACAAGCAGAAAAGGCGGGCAGAAGAGCAGGCAGACAACAAACAAAAAAGCAACCAAGCGGCTGGTCGGCGAGGGGGGCGTGTATTGTGCACGAAAGGCCGGCCACGGGGGCGGCGCCGGAGGGGCACACCATGGAGGGGCGACCCCCCCCCCCCCCCGGCCGGGGAGCCTCTAGGGCGCCAGGCAGTGGCTGGGGCCGGGGCCGTCGCACGCGCCGGCGCACGACGCGTCGCACGGCTGGCATGCGGCCGGGCCCGAGGCCGGGGCATCGGCGAAGTAGCCCACCGGGCAGGCGGGCCCGCAGGTGCCATCCGGCCCGAGCAGGTCGCCCGCCGGGCAGGCCGTGCACTGGTGGTCCCCGGGCCCGGCGCACTCGAGGCAGGCAGCGTGGCAGGGCTGGCACAGGTCGCCGGGTGCGGGGAAGGTGCCGGCCGGGCAGGAGGCCACGCACGAGCCGCCGGCCAGGAAGTGCCCGGCCGAGCAGGCCGTGCAGGCGGCGGCCCCGGTGCAGGTGG
>NW_009242997.1:61610-63766 GCF_000388065.1 Fonticula alba | reverse complement strand
GGGGGGGGGGGGGGGGGGGGGGGGGGGGGGCACTCTGCCCAGGTTGCGTATGCGCGCCGCCGCGCGGCACGGCGGCAGCCAGTCCAGTCCGGAGGGCGGCGGTGTCCATGCGACGGGCAGCCGGGGAGCGGAGCCCGGCCCCGGGCCGCGGTGAGGACACACGGCCGGCGGGCGGCCGCCTCGGCGGGCGATCGGTCCCCCGGCGTGGCCCCTTCGTCGGCCGGGGCGCCCGGCAGGTTGCCAGGCCCGCCCGGGGCCCGGGGCGCGGGCCGCCAGCGGCCTGCCCGGCCCCCAACTCACGAGCGCCGAAAACACCCCGCCAGTCGTGCGCCCCGCGCGCGGCGGCGGGAGGGCCGCACGCTCCCGGGGGCATGGCGGCGCCCGCCTGCCGGAGGGCCAATGTGGCCCGGGGCCCTGCCGGCACGAGGTGCAGGCCGGGCCGAAGCGCCCTCCACCGCCCCTGAGGCTGGGGGGTTTTTTTTCCGAGCGTGTCTGCGGGCGCTGGCGCGGCGCGCTGTCCACGGCCTCGCGGCGCCGGCCGGCTGGAGCCCGTGACATCGGGCCCCTCGCCCGGACCTTGCTCCGGACTAGCGCCCCACTTTGGTCCGTGCGTGAAATGGCGCACTCGGGGGGCCCCGCGCGAGCGGGGCACGTCCACCGCGGGCCCTGGCGGTGCTCGGGAGGGCGATCTGCCATTCCAGCACCACGGTGCGAGGAGGCTGCTTAATTGGGAGGGGCCCCGGGAGGGGCGGGGGCCGGAGATCCAGGGGCCGGCATTGACCCCTGTGCGTGTGTGTGTGGGCGAGGTATTTGCGCAAATAACAATGCACTATTTATTATCATTCACTCGCAGACACTGTGTTCCTCTTCGAGCGGCTGCGCGCTGGGGGGATGCATCTCCGGCCGGGGGCGGTGGCCGAGCGATTGGGCGCAGCTGTTTGGCTGTGCGCATGTCCGGGGGGTCGCAGGCCGTGGCGGCTGGGAGCACGGCGCCGGGCCAGGCGGGGAGGCTGCTCCATAAAGCTGGGCAGTGGCAGGGGTCATGGCCACGAGTGCGCGCGCAGACCACGCCCAGCGGGAGGGGGGGGGGGGGCGGGCGCCTCGCCCGTCTCACGGGCGGCACACATGCCAGGGCGCGGCGTCCGGAAGGGCGGGCCCGGGCGCCCTGGGGTTTGTGGCAGAGTTGGCACCCGGGGCGCTTGGCCGATGGCCGGCAGGCATGCAGCTCGCGCCCGGGCGAGCGGACGGCGCCCGTGGCGGCGAATGTGCCAGGGCAGGGGCGGGCGGCCACCTGCCACGGAGGGGGGGCCGGCGAGCAGATTGCACCGGGCGCGCATCCGTGTCGGGTCGAACCCCGGGCCGCCCTCCCGCCGGGGCCGGGCATGGCTCACATCATCCCCACCCTATACAGGAGGGAGGCGAGCGCCGCGGGCACATGCACCCTTGCGTATGGGCCAGTGGGCCTGCGGGGGGGGGGGGAGTGTGGGCCGGTGTCGCAGATGGCGGCGGCCGTGCGCGGGGGGTGTCGCGTGCGCGGCACAGGCCTGTCGCGTTGATGGGGCTCGCACGCCGGCGGCGCGAGCGACCGGACCAGGGGCCACGCGAGGTCGCGTCTTGCCGTGCGGCCGGTCGCCGCGCCCGGGGCTGCGTGAAAAGCGCGGAATGCACAGCCGCCGGCCGTGGCGCTGGGCACATACCGCCCCGGGGCCGGCCACCGGCATGCCGGGGCCCGGCCTGGCCCGGGGGAATGCGCGGCGCCCGGGCGGTGCCGGGGTCCCATCCTGCCAGGGGCACTGCAGGGGCCCTCGCGCACGGGCGTCCAGCGCCGGCCCGGCAGCTTGGCACGCCGGGGGGCGTGCGATGGCGGCCGAGAGCGGCCGGCCCCTCCATGGGCTGGCAGAGGGTGGTGTGCGTCGCGCACAGTCCCCAGCCACGGCCATAGGGTGGCCGGGCGCGCCGCGGGCCGGCAGCCACCGTCGGCCCGGCGGGCCGTCATGCCCCGGCCCGCAGCCATCCCGCGGGGCCGAATGGCGACCGCGGCGTCCAGGAGTGCCGCCTCCTTCGGACGGTGGTGCGGGGGGGCCCGGCTCGCGGAATGGGGCTTCTGGGGCAGGAAGGCCGCGGGAGGAGGCGGCCCGCCGGCAGGGCGTACGGGG
>NW_009242997.1:58572-60285 GCF_000388065.1 Fonticula alba | reverse complement strand
GCCCGGCCGAGCAGGCCGTGCAGGCGGCGGCCCCGGTGCAGGCGGTGCAGCCGGCCGGGCAGGCGGCGCACGGGCCGCTGGCCCCCCCGGCGAAGGTGCCGGCCGGGCAGGCGGCCAGGCAGGCGGCCGGGGAATTGGGCAGGTGGAACTTGCAGGCGGTGCACTGGTGGTCGCCGGGCCCGGTGCAGGCGCCGAGGCAGGCCGCGTGGCAGGGCTGGCACAGCAGGCCGTGGGTGCTGGCCGGGCAGTCCGGCCGGAAGACCAGGCGCTGGACCCGGCCCGAGGCATTGATGACCACCATGCTGATGAAGTCGGTGTGGGCGTGCGGCTGGCCGGTCCAGACCATGGTCCCGGTGAAGATGTCCCCCACCAGCGGCTGGGTGATGGTGGTGAAGGTGGCCGGCAGGAAGGCGCACAGGCTGTTCGGGGCCGGCAGGCACCGGAGCAGCGACAGGCCGACGATGTCCTCCGACAGGAGGACCAGGGCCGCCGGGTATTCCGGCCCGGTGGGCAGGTCCACCGCCACGAAGAAGGTCCTGCCGGGGGCGAGGGTCCGCCCGGCCGGGGCCCCGAGCCGGTGCTCCACCGGGTTCAGCAGGATGGACCGGGCCTCGGTCAGCATGCCGCCGCCGCCCCGGGGGAGGACCTCCACGGCCCACTGGCCGTCGGGCAGGATGCCGGTCAGGACGACGTCGCGGTTGGCGGCCGGGCCGCCGGTCCACGGGGCCGACACCTGGACCAGGCCGCCGGCCGGGCCGGCCCGCATGAGCCCCCACCCGTGGAAGAAGTCCAGCCGCGGGTCGCCCGGGGCCAGGGCCAGCGGCTGGGTCATGCCCGTGCCGCCGGGGTGCTGGGTGAGCAGCCACTTGGACAGGGCCGGGCTGCTGGGGCCGGGCCCGGAGGCCGGGCTCTCCGGCAGCAGGACCCCATGCGAGCCGTGCATCGTCCGGACGTCCAGCGACTTGGGGGACTTGTAGGTGGCCAGCATGACCCGCGGCGTGGCGTCCTGGCCATTGCGGTAGAGGAACTCCCGCGGGCCCAGCCGGTGGACCCCGAGGCAGCCATGGCCGAAGCCCGGGATGTACTCCTTGGCCGCGGCCACGCACGGGGACCCGGTGCTGGCCGGGCAGGACACCCACACCACCCACGGCAGGGCCCCCTGGCAGAAGCCCAGCCCCAGGACCAGCTGCGTGCCCTCCAGGAAGGGGCCGATCTCGACGAACCCCCGGACGCCGCTCATGTCCGACTGGCCGAAGAGGGAGATGTACAGGGGGTTCGGGCCGCCGGGCAGGGCGGCGTCCGTGCCGCGCATCAGGAACTTCCGCCCGTCGAAGGTGAAGCCCAGCAGGCCCACCCGCGGGGCGTCCCCATTGGCCAGCACCTCCGGCGAGAGGCTGGTCACGGTCGGCACGCTGGCCACCAGGTGCGTCGGGCCCAGGTAGCTGGCCACATCCGGGAAGGGGTAGCCCGACTGCAGGACCTGGGCCACCCTGACCGCCGGCAGGGCCAGCCCGGTGGGGTAGCACACCCCGGCGCGCTTGGTGTGATTGGCCGGGCAGCTGCTGACGCAGAGGTTCTTCCCGTACGAGGGCCCGGGCGTGGCGACTGGGTTGTTCAGGGGGCACAGGATGCAGCCATTGGCGTCGCATGTGGTGCAGCCATTGGGGCAGGGCTTGCAGGGGGTGGTCGCTGGGTGTGTGTGTGTGTGGGGGG
>NW_009242997.1:54878-58397 GCF_000388065.1 Fonticula alba | reverse complement strand
GAGTAAGGGCGAAAGCAAGGGCGAAAGCAAGGGCGAGAACAAGGACGAGAACAAGGACGAGAGCAAGGGCGAAAGCAAGGACGAGAACAAGGACGAGAGCAAGAGCGGGCGGAAGGGTCAGCAACGACGGTGCACCGGGCGGAAGGGCCAGCAACGGCGGTGCACCCGGCGGGCGGGACCGGCCGCCGCACAGGCACCTCGGCCGGGCGTACCGTCATTCCAGTCGCGGTAGTGCCCGTGCGCGCAGGCGGCACACAGCTGGCCCGGCACGATGAAGGGCGACTCGGCGCGGGTGGGCTTGCATTGCCAATTGCGCGAGGGCAGCACGGTGGCCGGGCTGTTGGCGCAGGTGATGGTGGGGTCGGTGGCGCAGCCGAAGTCCGCCGCCTCGAAGAAGGCCACGCCGTCGATGACGACGGCCGTGCGCAGGGCCGCCGCCGGGTGCGCCCGGAGCCGGAGCAGGCGCGCGCCGGCCGGGTTGACCCCCGACGGCAGGACCATGCGCTTCCACTGGATGCCGGTCACCTTGTCGACGTGCACCTGCCACAGGGTGCTGGCGGCCTGGGGCGTGGCCCCCGGGGCCAGGTAATACATGACCGGGTGGATTTGCTGCTCCGCGTGCAGGGGCAGGTTGATGAAGCGCCCGGTTTGGGGCACGGCCGCCGGCACCGGGGCAATGTGCCCCACCACGAAGTTGCCATTGGCCTCGAAGCAGCCGGCCACATACAGCATGCCGGTCGACAGCAGGGCCACCAGGTCGCCATACGGGCAGGGCACGCCCGGGAAGTCGAACAGCCGCGCGGTGGCCACCTGCCGGGCCCCGGCCAGCGAGCTGATGATGGAGATCTCGTGCGAGCTGGCCGTCGGGAAGTGGTGGTGGAAGATGTACGGCGTGCTGGTGTTCAGGGCGCCCGGGGTGATGATGCGCCCGCCCGGGCCGAAGGCATAGAGGAACCCCTTGTAGCTGGCCGGGATGGTGGCCAGCTCCGCATGGCGGGTCCCGTCGCCCAGCCGGTCGACATTCAGCAGGTTGAGGGTGCGCGTCTGGCCGGCCGGCCCGCACAGGTAGATCACCTGCACCAGCCCCTTGAGGATGGACCGCGAGTCGAGCACCTCCACGCCGGTGCTGCAGAAGAACCCCACGAAGACACTGGACAGGAGGAAGGAGATGGCGGTCGGGGTGTACTCCAGGACCTCGGCCATGTCGGCCGCGTGGAAGGCCGGGGCCATGACGACCTTGCTGTCGGGCGCCAGCCGCGGCCGCATGATCGGCACCCCGGTCAGCGGGACATTGTGGAAGTGCGAGCCCAGGCGCAGGTCGGCCACCGGGCTCAGGGGCAGGCGCTGCTCGTAGAAGGCGAAGAAGTCCGGCGCATTCCAGGCCCCCATGAGGCTGGCGCCGCTGCCGCGGGTGCTGAACTCCACCGGGCCGCCGTTGGTTTGGACCTTTTGCAGCCCGGAGTAGAGGTAGACGTCGGGGATGGTCTGGGCCTGGGTTTGGGTTAGCAGCCCGGCCAGAGCCAGCAGAAGCAGCCAGGCCAGTGCCGGCCGGCCCGGGGGCCGGGGCGGCCGCTGGCGCGCGGCTTCGGGCGGGCCGATCATTTGGCCGGCCGGGGGAGGGGGGTGGGTGGGGCTGGGGGGCTGGGGAGGGGAGACACGGATCCGAGGGGGGCTTCGTGCGGGCGGTCCAGCGTGTGATAGTTCCAGCGGCCATCGACCGGGCGCAGCGGCCGGCACCTTAAATACCCCACATGGGGCGGAGCGGGTGGAGTGGGGGGGAGTGGGAAGAGCGGGCGGAGCGGGGGGGGAGTGGGAAGAGCGGGCGGAGGGGGTGGAGTGGGCGGAGCGGGCGGAGCGAGCAGAGCGGGCGGAGTGGGCAGAGCGGGCGGAGCGGGCAGAGCGGGCGGAGCGAGCAGAGCGGGCGGAGCGAGCAGAGCGGGCGGAGCGGGCAAACTAGGCAGAGCGGGCAAAGTAGGCAGAGCGGGCGGAGTGGGCAAAGTAGGCAGAGCGGGCAAAGTAGGCAGAGCGGGCAGAGCGGGCGGAGCCGGCGGAGCGGGCCCATCCACCGGAGCAAGGGCCAGGCGCTGGACCCGGAGCCAGGGGGAGGTGATGGCCGGCACGCGGCGTGGCGATCGAGCGGCATCGGCTCGGGCCCGGCCGGTGGATCGAGCTTGCCATGGTTGGTGACTTGAGCTCGCCAGCGCCGGTGGCTTGAACTCCCTGGGCCCGGTGCATCGAGCTTGCCGGGACCGGTGGCTTGAACTCGCCAGCGCCGGTGGCTTGAACTCCCTGGCCCCGCTGGATCGAGCTCGCCGGGACCGGCCGGCCGCGCAGACATGCCCCGGGCGCCGTGGCCAAAGAGATCGGCGGGGCCAGCAGGCGAGGCCCATGCCGCGCGCGACGGCCCCGGCCTGCCAAGAGGATGGCCAGCCCGCGGCCGGCCTCCGCCGCCGCCGCCATGTCCCCACAGCCACTGGCCAGGGCGGGGGAGGCAGAAGCGCGGCATGCGTGCCGGGGCCGGCCGGCGGGGCAGATCTCCCGCGCGCGGCTCGGTGCCAAGAGGGCCGGGCCCAGCGGCGATGGCCGGCACGGGACTGGGCGGTGCGGCGGCTCGCGCGGGCGACCCGCCGATCAGACCCCCGGCCGCGGGCGGGACCCCCGGCGCCGGCCTTCGGGCCCGGCCAACGAGAGCAACACCAGGGGCCGGGACCGCAACCTCCGGCCCCCCCATGCGCGCCAGGTGTGGGCATGGGGGCGCCGATGACGCACACCGGCGCACAGGGGCCCGGCGAGGCGGGGCCCGAGGCCAGGCTAGGCCGGCCGGCCCGGCCGACGCCTCCCTCCCCGGGCCTCGCCGCCGGCCGAGGCGACACCCATGCGGTGCCGGCGCGTGGACCGGACGAAATTGCCCCGTCGGCCTGCGAACCGGCCCGGCCGGCCAGCCCACCCCGGCGGCCAGCCCCCTCGCCAGGGGGGGGGGGGCGGGGGAGATCCTCGACCCGGACGACGCAGACGCGGCCGTGGCCGCGTGCCCGACCATCGCCCGGGGCCGGTGTGCCGGCTGTCGGGCCCCTCGCCCTCGCATGCCGCCTGCAAGCCGGCCCGGTCGCGTCGCCGGGCCCGGTGGGGCGCGTTCGCCGCCAGCGCCCGGCCAGCGCTTGGCAGGGCAGGCCGCCGACGAGGGCGAGGCCGCGGGACGAGCACCGGGCCGTGATCGGGCGAAGACGCGGCATTTGCCTATTCGCCGCGCCGCGCCCACAAACCCCCGGTCTCTTGCCGACCGGGGGCGCCGGTGCCCGGAGCGGCGGATTCACAGGGGGGGGGGGGGGCCGGGCCGGGCCGGGATGCGGGTGTGGGCGAGGGGGGGCGGCGAGGGGCCGCCGGGGCCCGGCCCGCCCGGAGGAGGTGCCGCGCCCGCCGAACGTGCACGCACCTCGGCCGCGGGTGGCGCGCCGCGGCCTGTTTCACCGGCCGCCCGGGGGCCGGACGCAGGCGCGGCCCCGAAAATGCGGCACGGAA
>NW_009242997.1:49240-53658 GCF_000388065.1 Fonticula alba | reverse complement strand
TACTGGCCCTCCGGGCAGCCGGACGCACAGGTGCCGACACCGGGGGTCACTTCGACAAGCTCCAGCTCGGCGGCACAGCCCGTGCACTGGTCCGGCCGGCCGTCGGCGCAGGTGACGCAAGACACGTCACACGGCTGGCACGACTCGCCGTTGCTGAACGACCCGGCCGGGCAGGCACTGACACATGCGCCGGCCGCTGTGAGCAGGAGGCCCGCCTCGCAGGACAGACATGCGGTGCTCGTGCAGGAGGCGCACCCAGGCTCACAGGCGACGCATGTGCTGGTGCCGCCGGGGCCCGGGGCCGCGCTCCAGCGGAAGCCTGGCGCGCACACCTGGCACCGGTCCGGCCCGCCGGCGCACAGCTCACACGACCCATCGCACGCGGCGCACCGGCCGGCCCCGACATACTCGCCCGGGGCGCAGGTGCTGCCGCAGAGGGACGCCTGCTGCGGATCGGCCGACAGGAACACCAGGCCGGGCTTGCACGCCCCGCAGGAGGCCTTCCCCTCGCACGCGGCACACGACCCGTCGCACGGCTGGCACAGGCTGTCCGGGCCGAGGTAGTGCTGGCCGGGGCAGGTGGCGCACGCGCCCGCCGACTGGCAGGTGGCGCAGCTGGCCGGGCAGGGATGGCACGCGCGCGTGGGGGCATCGGGCCAGGTGCCGGCCGGGCAGGCGGCCACGCACGTCCCGTCCAGGAGCCACGCCCCGGGCGGGCAGCTGGTGCAGGCGCCGGCATCGTCGGGGAGCGTGCACTCGTCGCAGCTGGTGTGGCAGGCGAAGCACGACGCCGGGGACATCCCGCCCGCGGCCATGGCCGTGCCCGGATAGCAGAACACGCACACGGCCGGCCGGCCGCGCGACGTGTCACACATCTGGCAGTTGGAATTACAGCCGCACAGGCCCTCGTCGGTGGCGATCCGGCCATCCGGGCAGGCAGGCAGGCAGATGTCCGGGGCCTCGGGCAGCGCGGCCCTGCAAAGGCACAGGGGACGGCCGTCGGGCGAGGGGAACAGGCCGCCCGGGCAGGCGGCCAGGCAGGCATCCGGCGCCGAGGGCAGGGCCAACAGGCAGGAGGTGCAGTCCTCGGGCCCGGGGCCGGTGCATGTGCGGCACGCGCCGTCGCACGGCTCGCAGTCCAGGCCGTAGGTCCCCTCCATGGAGCAGGTCGCCGTGAAGACCAGGCGCATGAGGCCGGCCTCCGGGGAGAAGGCCAGCAGCGTCAGCACATGCCCCTCCGGGTCGGCGGCGGTGGCGGCCGCGGCGGCCCCCATGCCAGGCCCGGGACGCAGGAAGACCGGGCCCTGGAGGGTAATGCCCTCGGGGACGGAGGGGGGCGCCGGCAGCCGGGCGATGGCCGATGTTTGGAAGTAACAGGCCCCGGGCCCGGCCGTCGGGTGGTCCGGGCAGCGGAGCAACGCCAACCCCACGACACCCCGGGCCAGGAGGAGCAGGGCCCCCGGGCGCCCGGTCAGCCCGGCCGGCTCCAATGGCAACACGCGCAGGGCATCGAGCAGGTCCAGCTCCGAGGCCAGGGCAAGCGTTTGGGCCGGGTGCGGCAGGTTGATGGTCCGCCCGGAGACCAGGCCATCCCCATACAGGGCGGCCACTTGCCATTTGCCGGACTGGACGCGCGTGAGGATGGGCTCGTAGTCCCGACGCCCGGGCCCGGCCGTCCGAAGCATGGCCACATCACTCCAGGCCCCGGGGGCCAGGAGCAACTTCCCGGCCAGGGCCTCCAGCCGGCTGTCCCGGGACAGGAGATCCACCATGGACAAGGCCGGCCGGCCTTGCCCATCCAGCGACAGGTACCAGTCGGCTGGCAGGCCGGGCGAGGGGGCCCACCGGGCCGGATGGTCCGGCAGCCGGACGGCACCGGCCACCGGGCTCAAAGAGTCCACCGTCAAGCCGCCCGACTCGCTAAAGGACACCACATGGGCCTGCTGATCGGGCCCGAGAGCCAGGGCCCGGCGGCTGTCCAGGCGCCGGACCTCACGACAGGCATCCATCGTGAATGCCGACGTGGAGAGGGGGTCCCCGGAGCATACCATGTCCGGGAAGCGAGGGTCCTCCACGCACGAGAGGAAGCCCACACGGCCGATGCCGGTCGTCGTGCAGAACACATAGCCCAAGACCGTGTCGGCAGCCAAATCCGAGAAGGGGCCCAACTCCACCAGGGAAGCCACGCTGTCCAGGTCGAGGCCGGACAGCGGGGGAACCTCCACCGGGGCCGGCTTCGGGGACTGGCCAATGCTACCGGTGGCGGCCAGTCGTGTGGCCCCGTGCGCGAAGAAGAGCAGGATCCCGCCGCGGGCGGCCTGGGGATCGGCCAACACCGCGGCCGGCAGGACAAGCCCAGGCCCGCCATCCGGGGCCGAGGCTAGGTGCGTCTCGGCCAGAGCCTGCAGTGGGCCAGAGTCCCCCGACAGGGGCCACATCTCCTCGGGGACAGCTTCGGCCAGGGACACCTGGGCCAGACCCAGCAACTGGCAGACACCATCCTTGGGGACCATGTCGAGGGGGCAGATCGAGGTGCAGGCCCCCTGCGGGTCCATGAAGGTGCCGGATTTGCAAAGCAGGCAGCGCGACGGCTCGGCACATGTGCGACAGAAGCCGGGACAGGGTCGGCAAGCCCGGGAGCCTGGGTAGGTCAGCCCCCCCCCCCCCCGGGCCGGGGGACACCGCGACAGCGGGTTAGTTGAAGACGGGGCAAGGAGCGAGGAGGGGCGGGGGGAGGGAGCAAAGGGGCCAAAGAGAGAGAGGAGGAAAGGAGCAGAGGAGAGAGAGAGAGGAGCAGAGGAGGAAAAGAGAGAGAGAGAGAGAGGAGCAAAGGAGAGAGAGAGGAGCAGAGGAGGAAAAGAGAGAGAGAGAGGAGCAGAGAAGGAAAAGAGAGAGAGAGGAGCAGAGAAGGAAAAGAGAGAGAGAGAGAGAGAGAGAGAGAGAGAGAGGCAGAAACAGCCAAAAAGGCAAGAAAAACCCACCATCAGCCCAGTCCATGTACGACCCGTCGGAGCAGCCGTCACACAGACGGCCATGCGTGGCAAAGGGAGCCTCCAGACGGCCGGGCTTGCAGGCCCAGCCGCGGGTGGTGCCCGTGCTGGCGCCGTCGACGTCACAGACAATACTGGTGTCGGTGGCACAGCCGAAGGCCTCGGAGTCGAAGAAGACCACGCCATCTATCAGGAGAAACCACTGGCCGCCGGTGGCGATGCTCATGTTCAGGAGCCGGGCCCTCTCCAGGCTGGACTGGGAAACGACAGGAGGGAGCACCACCCGGTGCCAGGTGATGTTGGGGATGTCGCGCATGTCGGCCCGCCAGAGGCCCGTGTCAGCGCCGTGGGTGCTGGCCACCGAGCCGACATAGTACAGGAAGGGCATGGGGTCGGCGATACTGGCGAGATCCGGGTTGATGAAGCGCCCGCCGGCCATGGCCGATTCCGGGATGGAGCCGCTGTAGGAGGGCGATATGTTGGGCGAGGAGGAGGCGATGTTGAAGCAGTTGTACAGGGCAAATTGGCCATTGACCATGAGCAAGATGACATCCCCCCCGGGACAGGTGGCCTGGGGGGAGGTCAGTCGCGTGGCCAGCAGGTGGACCACCGACGTGAAGGTGTCCCACATGCGCGTGCTCGGGGACTGGGAAGCCGGGTAGATGTTGGTGTTACGAATTCGCTGCAGGTAATGCGAGTAGACCGATCGGCCGGGCCCGGGGACGCCCAGCACCGGATCCGGGGCCGGCGAGAGACCGGTCAGGGCATTTTGGCGCAAGGGCAGGTCCCGCTCGATGTTCATCACGGCAAGATCCCGCGTGCCCGAGGGCGGCTTCAGCAGCACCAGGAAGTCGGCCTGCTCCGGCGTCGGCGCGATGACCGCCACAATCTCGGTGTCCGGGTTCGGCAGGGGGTGAATTGTGCTCGAATGGAACAGGGCAATGGACTGGGAATTGCGCTCGATGATGACGGGCAGGTTGTGCTGCGGCACCGGCAGGAAGAGCAGCGGCTGGGCCGAGGCCAGGGGCGCTCGCGGACAAGTGACCACATCGCCCGGCTGTCGGGAGAAGAAATGCCCCCACCGTGCCTCCGGGACCCTGGCCAGGGCATTGGTTTGCCGGTGAATGTGCATGGTATTGGTGGAGTGCCGGACCACCGCCGAGGACACAGACCCGGGCCTGGTGAAATAGCCGATCGGCGTCTCCGGGGCCTTGGCCGAGTTGGGCGCCTGATGGAGGAAGACCTTGGGGTCCTCAGCCTCGTTGGCCGAGGCGATGTGCCGGGCCAGGAGGCCCAGCAGGACCAGGAGAAGCACGCGCGACCATGGGCCGGGAGAGCGCGCGAGTGTGGCAGCCCTGCGACGCATGCCCGCCAGGGTGGCCATCGATGTGAGGAGGGATCCCCCGGCAGGAGGCGCAGCAGAGAGAG
>NW_009242997.1:48543-49230 GCF_000388065.1 Fonticula alba | reverse complement strand
GCAGCAGGCCGTCCAGGCAGCCGGTGCACGCGTCCGCGGCCCCGAGGCAGGTCCGGCAGGGGTGGCTGCAGGCGGCGCAGCTGTGCCCCCCGGGGACGGCATACTCGCCGGCCGGGCAGGCGCTGACGCACTGGCCGCCGGACAGGAGCCACCCGCCGGCGCAGGCCGTGCAGACGGCCGTGCAGGCCGCATCGCCCGAGGACTCGCATGCGGTGCACCCCTCGGGGCAGCCCTCGCACCGGCCGGTCACCGGGCAGGCGCGCGTCCCCCGGGGGCAGACCTCGACGCACAGGGAGTCCGGGCCGAGAAGCCCCCCGGCCGGGCAGGCCGTGCAGCCATCGGCCCGGTCGCACAGCAGGCACAGCGGGTGGCAGGCGGCGCAGACGCCGTCCTCGGCGAACCAGCCGCCCGGGCAGCCCAGCAGGCAGGTCCCCTGGTGGAGGACCCGGTCGCCGGCGCACGACGTGCACTCGGAGGACTCGGGGCCGCTGCAGGTGGGGCAGCCTGCGTGGCAGGGGAGGCACGCGGTATCCTGCTGGAAGGTCCCCGGCGGGCAGGCCTCGAAGCAGGTGCCGCCGACCAGCAGCGGAGTGGCCGGGCCGCAGGTGAGGCAGTGCCCCGGCTCCGGCCCGTAGCACGTGGCGCAGGTGGCGTGGCAGGTGGCGCACAGCCCGCCCTGCGCCACCG
>NW_009242997.1:46487-48533 GCF_000388065.1 Fonticula alba | reverse complement strand
GGAGGGATCCCCCGGCAGGAGGCGCAGCAGAGAGAGAGAGCGGGGGGGGGCGGGCGGGGAAGGGGAGGGGAACGGAGAATGGGGGCGTCAGATTGGCCGAGGGTGGTCGCGGGCATGCATCTCAAAAGAGCGCCCGGACGCGCGGCGGAGGCGCGGACGCGGGGTCACGGGGCACGAAAGCCCCCCTTCTCCTCCATGCGCTGCGCGCGTGTGTGCGGGTGTGCGGGCATGCGGGTGCGCCCCAGGGGCGGCCCCCGTTGGCCCGACGAGGCGCGGGCATTGTTTCGGCGCCCAGTCAGGGGCCTGTGTTGTGAGCATGGCACGTGGGACGCGGGGCGGGACCGATGCCCAAATGCTAACTCCCAAAATGACCACACGTGACTGCACCCGCTCTGGCTTTGCAAGAGTATGGGTCAGGGACAATAGCCGGTATTATATATTCGCTTGAAACATATGGAACATTTGGCTCGCCATCCCCGGGTGGTCGTTGGCGCCGGGCGGCAAGGCGGGGCACGCGCATCGCCGGGGGGGGGGGGGCACACGCGAAGTGGCGAGGCCCCCCGACAGAGCACAGGCGCCCGGGCGAGGTCGCGCGCGCGGGGGGCTAGCATGCGTCCCCCCTCCCCGCCCAAGGCTCGGCGACCATTTCCGCCATCCGGCAGCGTCCGGTCCATGCAGCCGGAGTCGACACACCGATGCGGGGGCCTGCCGCCCTGGGCGTTGCCCCCTCCCGGCAAGATGGTTATTTGGGGGGAGCATGGTATGGCCGGTTCCTGTCCTCCCTGCCCCGCTGCTGTCTTGCTCCTGCTCGGGCTCCGAGCCATCCCCCCAATGGTCTCCGGGCGTTGAGACGCCCAGGATGGCGGGAGGGCCCGCGCCCGGCAGGGCCCAAGTCCAGGCCTCCGAGTAACAAACCGCGCTGGAAAGGGGTGACACGCGGGACGGCTGGCGACACCGGCGCGGGGCCACACCCGTCGAGGTATGTTCGCCGGCCGGGAGCCATGACTTCGGGCGGCACTTCTGGAGGGCGAAATGCATGGAGCCGGTCGGATGGGGCCGGGTCGGGCGCCCCCCCCCCCTCCGGCCAGGCACCGGCCAAGGCCTGTCCTCGCCGGAGTTCCAGCAGCCCTCGAAGGGCCATATTATAAAACGCTCATGTCAGATCGCAATAGTGAAGAGGGGGGCAGGTGCCGGGAGCTTGGCTGATGGTAGGGGCGCCGATCGTCGCGCGAAGTGTCCCGGTCAATGCGCCACCAGAAACCCGGCGTGTGGGTTTGGCCCCGATGGTGCCCTTGCCGGCGAGGCCTGGCGTGGCCAAGCCCGAAGCGGTCGTGTGCCCTGAGGGAGGGGGGGGGGGATCCAGCGACACAAGGCGGTCGGAAGAAGCGCGCATGTATCTGGCACTGTGCCAAGCCAGAGACATAGATGAGTGCACATATGTGTATATTTATATGAGGTGTGTGTATGATGCGATGGCCATGCAGCCGGGCGTGCCGGCCCATCAGCCGTGGGAGCTGTTCAGGCCGCCGGCGGCCACAAAGAGCGCGGCGCACTGCTGGCGGAAGATGTGGGCGGCGGGACGCCGGTTGGGGTCGGTCTGCCATGCGGAGACGGCGAGATCCGGAGCGTGGGCGGCGTCCGGGCGCTGGCCGCCGAGCACGGCATCCATGATTTGGTTGATGTCCATGTCTGGGATGATGTTGCGGAGCATGTCAGCGCGGGGGGGGGGGGGGGGGGGCGGGGGGGGGGGGGGGGGGGGAGCGCATGTGTGGGCGCCGGGGTCTCCGAGGGGCAGGCAAGCGGGGATGCGTGGGCGGACGAGCGCACAGGCGACGTACTGTTCCAGAAAGCGGTGCGTGTGGTGCACTCGTAGAGCATGAGGCCCGCGGCGTACATGTCTGCCGGGAAGAAGTGCCCCGCGTCCAGCGGAGTCCCACGCCGGAAGGCGGTGATCACCTCCGGCGCGGCGTACCGCACGGTCATGGCATTCAGCTCGGGCATGGTGTTGACGAGGACCGACGACCGGTCGGCGCTCAGATTGCGCGA
>NW_009242997.1:45118-45752 GCF_000388065.1 Fonticula alba | reverse complement strand
GCAGCAGGCCGTCCAGGCAGCCGGTGCACGCGTCCGCGGCCCCGAGGCAGGTCCGGCAGGGGTGGCTGCAGGCGGCGCAGCTGTGCCCCCCGGGGGCGGCATACTCGCCGGCCGGGCAGGCGCTGGCGCACTGGCCGCCGGACAGGAGCCACCCGTCGGCGCAGGCCGTGCAGACGGCCGTGCATGCCGCATCGATGGGCGCGCATGCCGTGCAGTGGTCCGGACAAGCGACACACTGGCGGGAGGCGGCGCAGGGCTGCCACCCGGCCGGACAGACGGCAGCGCATGTGCCACTTGGGGTCAGGTACTCGGCCGGGCGGCAGGTGTCGCAGGCCGTCGCGCGGCTGCACGTGGCGCAGGATGCCTCGCAGGGCAGGCAAACGCCAGCCTCATCGAATGTCCCGGCCGGGCAGCTCGAGAGACAGGAGGACCTATAGAGAACGCGCTTGTCCGTGCACGACGTGCACTCGGAGGACTCGGGGCCGCTGCAGGTGGAGCAGCTTGCGTGGCAGGGGAGGCACGCGGCATCCTGCTGGAAGGTCCCCGGCGGGCAGGCGCCATAGCAGCGGCTCCCCAAAGCCAGCGGGGCGGCCGGGCCGCAGGTGAGGCAGTGCCCCGGCTCCGGCCCGTAGCA
>NW_009242997.1:7006-11860 GCF_000388065.1 Fonticula alba | reverse complement strand
TTGCACGTGGCGCAGGCCGCGTCGCAGGGCAGGCAGTCCGTGCCCTGGCGGTACTGGCCCTCCGGGCAGCCCGACTCGCAGGTGCCGACACCGGGGGCCACCTCAACAAGCTCCAGCCCCGGGCCACAGTCCGTGCACTGGTTGACCATGCCACCGGCGCAGGTGACGCAAGACACGTCGCACGGCTGGCACGACTCGCCGTTGCTGAACGACCCGGCCGGGCAGGCACTGACACATGCGCCGGCCGCCGTGAGCAGGAGGCCCGCCTCGCAGGACAGACATGCGGCGCTCGTGCAGGAGGCGCACCCAGGCTCACAGGCGACGCATGTGCCAGTGCCGCCGGGGCCCGGGCCCGCGCCCCAGCGGAAGCCCGCCGCACACACCTGGCACCGGTCCGGCCCGCCGGCGCACAGCTCACAGGACGCATCGCACGCGGCGCACCGGCCGGCGCCGACATACTCGCCCGGGGCGCAGGTGCCGCCGCACAGCGAGGGGGTCGCGCTTTCGGCCGACAGGAAGACCAGCCCCGGCTGGCACACCTCGCAGGATGCGGCATCTTGGCAGGATTGGCAGGAGACGTGGCACGGCCGGCACACGCCGGCCACGGCATGGTAGCCGGCCTCGCAGGTGGCACAGGTGCCATCGGGCTTGGGCACCAGGCAGCCGGCCATGCGCGGGACGCAGAGCAGCTCGCTCGCCGGGCCGCCCTCCTGCAGCGGGACCGGCACATGCGTCGACGGGCAGGCGGGCTCGCAGGCCCCGCCGAGGAGCACCAAGTCCGGGCGAGCGCAGGCCCGGCACTGGCCCGGGTCGCCGGGCGCGTCGCACCCCCGGCAGATGTCGTGGCAGGGGGCGCACCGGTGCGGCGAGGCCGGGACCAGGCCGCCGGCCGGGCACTCTACGCACCGGTACCCGGTCCCGGGGGCGGGGGCCGGCTCGCAGCGGGCGCACGAGGGGTGGCACCGGCAGGCCCCGTCGCCGGCCGGGTCCGGGAAGAGCCCCTCCGGGCAGCTTGCCAGGCAGGCGTCCGGCGCGTCGGGCAGGAATGCCGCGCAGGCGGTGCAGTCCCCCGGGCCGGGGCCGCGGCAGGCCCGGCAGCCGGCGTCGCACCCCCGGCAGTCCGGGGCATAGGTGCCCGCCGGGCAGGCCGGCGCCTGGCGCACCTCCAGCGTCAGGGGCTCGGCCAGCCCCGGCAGCAGGAGCCGCACCCGGGCCAGGGCCCCGGGCGGGGCCGGCACCGGCAGCAGGTCCACCCGGCGCGGGTGCTCGGCCGGCACCGGCAGCGAGAAGAAGCGCGCCGGCAGGAGCCGGCACCACTCGGCCGCCCCCGGGCCCGGCGGGGGCCCGGCCGGCGAGCAGTGCACCACCGCCAGGCCCACGGCCCGGTGGGTGATCAGGGCCAGGGCCGCGGGGAACCGGTCGCCGGCCGGGGCCCCGGGCCCGGGGGCCAGGTCCAGCGCCACCACGCGCTGGGCCCCGGGGTCGGGCACCGCCCCGGCAAGGGCCCCGGCCGGCAGCCGGCCCAGCAGCTCGCGGCTGGCCGAGGCGCCGACCGTGCGCCAGTGCGGCGCGGCCCCGGCCGGCAGGTGGGCCACCTCCCACAGGAAGGCCCCGCCGGTGGGCCGGATGCCGGACACGAAGATCTCCTGGGCCCCGGGCCCGGCCGGGGCCGCCGGGTCCGCCACCGCCACCACCACCGGCTCGGCCCAGGGCGGGAGCTCCTGCGGCGGCCCGGCCACGGCACTGTCAAAGAGCAGGGCCCGGCTGTCGCGGGCCAGGTGCAGGCCCACCGGCAGGAAGGACAGCCGCGGGTCGGGGTCGGTGCTGCTGGCCGGCGAGCCGTCGATGCGTGGTTTGCCGGCCAGCAGCAGCAGCCACGGGTCCGACCGGGGGGTCGGCCGGGCGAGCGCCGGGTGCCGGGCGCTCCCCGGGGCCTGGGGCAGGAGCTCCGCCTGGCCGGCCGGGCCCAGGCGCAGCACATGGGCCCGGTCCTGCCACAGGACCGACACCAGCCCCGGGCCCAGCGGCCGGAGCTCGGTGCACCCGGCGGCCTGGAGCATGGTCTCCGGCGGCAGGCCCAGCGGGCAGGCCCCGGTGCCGGGGCTGGCCGGCCCGGCGCACTCGTACCGCCGCACCCACAGGGCCCCGGCCTCGGTGCAGTAGGCCGCCAGGGGGCCGGCCTCGGCGAAGGCCCGCACCGGGCCCATGGCGAACAGCCCGGCCGGCAGGGGCGCCCACGGGCCGGCCGGCCCGTCCTCGGCCGGCAGCCACACCGGCCGCGCGTCCGCCTCCTCGAGGAAGACCACCATGGCGCTGGCCGGCGCCTCGGCCGGCGAGAGGTACACCTGGCCGTCGTGGACCAGCAGCCGGGTCCGGGCCAGCAGCCGGCCCGGGCCCGGGAAGCCCGGGGCCCCCATCGGCCGGAAGCTCACGTCCAGGTGCAGGGCCGGGTACTCGGGCAGGCAGCGGCTGCCGGCGCCGGCGGCCGTGCCCGGCGGGCACTCCGCCCCGCAGGCGGTCGACCCGTCGGGGAGCTGGCGCAGCGGCGAGCCTGTCGGGCACAGGACGCACCGTCCGCCGACGCATGCCTGGCACGGGGCCGGGCATGCGGCGCACTCGGCTGCGCGGCGTGCGGTTGCCCGTGCGTCGAGGGGGTGTCATGGGGGGGAATGAGGGTGTGATCCGCGGAGGCGGGGGCATTGTTGTTGACAGAAGAAGGAAGAAAGGAGAAGGAAGGAGGAAGGAGGAAGAGGGAAGAGGGAAGGAGGAAGAGGGAAGAGGGAAGAGGGAAGGAGGAAGAGGGAAGGAGGAAGAAGGAAGAAAGGAGAAGGAAGGAGGAAGAAGGAAGAGGGAAGAAGGAAGAGGGAAGAGGGAAGAGGGAAGAGGGAAGAGGGAAGAGGGAAGAGGGAAGAGGGAAGAGGGAAGGAAGGGTGGTGAAGAATGACGATGAAAGATAACAAAAAAGATGAAGAAGAAAGATGAAGAAAAAAGACAACGAAGAAGAATGATGATGAAGGATAACAAAAAAAGATGGCGAAGAAAGGTAGCAAAAAAGATGATGACGAGGAAGGAGGGCGATGCGCCGGCGCACACCGCGCACAAGACCGGAGGTGCCACAAGGAGCGCGACCAGGCCACCAAACCGGAAAGAACAGCGCACGAGCAAGACCAGGAGGCCAGGGCCGAGGGCAGCCCGGCGTTCGCCCAGGACGCAGCAGGACAGGCGGGAGGTTAGCACGGGAGTCGGGGAAACAGGCCGGCAGCAGGGCGCGGACGCACGTAGCGGCCCGTCCGAGGGCAGGGCCTCCATGCCGGCGGCGCACCCGGCGCACAGGTGCCCCGGCCGGAGGAAGGGCGACAGGTCGCGGCCGGCGTCGCAGGCGTACCCGACGCCGCGATCGGCCCCCGGGGCCCCCGGGCACCGGATGGAGGGGTCGCCGGCCGGGCCGTCGCACCGGAAGTCCCGGGCCAGGAAGAAGGCCGGGCCGGCGTCCGGGGCGGCCAGGGCCCAGGCGGCCTGGTCCGGGCCCACCCGCAGGCCCAGCACCCGCATCTGGGCCTGGTGGTCGGACGCCGCGCGGGGCACCCTGACCGGGGTCCAGTGCCGGGCGGCCCGGGTGCCGGGGTCCAGCTCCAGGTGCCAGAGCAGCCCCAGCACCCAGTTGCTGAGGTACAGCCAGTGGACAGCCGGGCCCGGGTGCTCCAGGGCCGGGGGGGCCAGCACCCGGGTCCCGGTGCCGAAGGTCCACCGGGGCAGGTCCAGCACCTCGGCCTCGGTGCACCCGGCCAGGGCGATCCCATGGCACAGGACCAGCTGGTCGGAGGCCAGGACGATGGCCGCGTCGGTGGCCCCCGGCCCGACGCCGGTCAGCGACAGCAGGAAGACATCCTCCACCGCGTGGGGCAGGGCCTCCAGGGCCAGGGGGACCGGCGTGTCCGGGCCCACCTCGGCCGGGGCCACGACGCGCATCAGGCTCGGCCCGGCCCACAGGACGAAGAGCCCGCCGGGGCCGGCCACCGCGCGCGGGGCCGCGCTCCCGGGCAGGCTCGCGTGCAGCGAGTGCACCTGGAACCGGGCCCCGGTCGACCGGGCCACCTGCACCAGCCGCGTGCTCGGGTAGAAGAGCAGCAGGTGCATGTCGTCCGGCGAGCGGGCCGCCTGGGCCAGGAGCACCGGCGCCCCGGCCGGGTGGTCCGGGGCCCGGTGCCACGCCCCGTGGGCCCAGTGCGCCACGCCGCCGGGCCCGGTGGCCAGCAGCCCCGGGCCCGCGGGCGACGACACCGCCAGCAGGCTGACCGGCTTCGAGACGCCCGGGTCCCCGTGGCCGAGGCCCGGCCCGCGCGGCGTGTCGGTGATGAAGCTGCCGATGCGCGGGTCGGCCAGGACCTCGAAGTCCAGGGCCTCCTGCCCGTAGAAGGCGGCCGACTGGCCGGCCGTCAAGACGGCCTGCTGGGCGGTCGGCTCGCCCGACCAGTAGTGCCCGGCCGCCAGCGCCGGGCCGTGCCGGTTGCCGCCCCACACGGACCACGGCAGCACCGTGGCCAGGAGCTGGGTTTCCGGCTGGGTGGGCAGCTGGCGCGGTGTGGCGTCCAGCACGTCGCGCAGCGGGGTGCCGGCCCCTCGGCCCGGGGCCCGGGCCGCCAGCAGCGCCAGCAGCGCCAGCAGCCCCGGCAGCAGCCACGCACCGCGGCCGCGCGGCCAGGGGGGGGCGATCATCCGGGCGCGGCGGGGCACCAGGCGGCCAGACAGGGGAGGGGGAGGAAGGAGGGAGAGGAAGGAGAGGAAGGAGAGGAAGGAGAGGAAGGAGAGGAAGGAGAGCAGGGGGGGGGGGATATGTTGAATGGGGATAATATA
>NW_009242997.1:3177-4905 GCF_000388065.1 Fonticula alba | reverse complement strand
GGAGAGGAAGGAGAGGAAGGAAGGAGAGAGGAGATCGACCGGGGGGGGGGAACCAAGGCCGAGGGCCGTAAAGAAAAGATGCTCCCGCCGGGGGCGCGGCCCCCTCGCGCCCCCGGGGCCCCGGCATAAATGCGTGTCCCTCCTCCCCCTCGCCCGCCCTGGCCGCCGGGCAGATGCCGCCGGGGCACAGGGCACGGCCGGGCGCGTCGTGCGCTGTCCCCGCGCCGGCGCCTCCCCCGGGGGCTGGAGCCCGGGCGGCCGGTCGCCCAATCGGGGAAGTCATGCAAACACGCGCCGGCCCGAGGAATGCGCCGGCCCGCGAGGCGGAGTTGGTTGCGGCCCACCGGGGAGATGGCTGGCCGGAGGGGGCGTGCGAAAGTGCGCGCGAAATATCCACGCCCGGGCGCGCCAAGCATTGGCAGCTGGCCGGCGGGCCGCGGCCCAGGGGCCAGACACACACACACATACACATTCACACACACAAGTAGGCAGGCAGGGGACGAGGGTGCATTGTTCGCGAGGCGCACCGGGCGCCGGGGACCCGGGCCCGCGGTACGCGGGCGCATTCAAGGGAGGCGGCCGGGGGCGGATGGCGGCCGCGCGCTCACACCAGGAGGGCCGCGCTGGTGGCCCGTTGCCGGAGGGAAGCCGCCAGGGGCCGCGCATGCGGGTTCGAGTCCCAGGCCAGGTGGAGCAGGTCCGCCAGGGCGGGGGCCAGGGGGGCCGCGGCGGCGGCGGCGGGGCCGGCGTCAGAGGGGCGCTCGCCGGCCGCCACGGCCGCCGTGATGTCCGCGAAGCCCAGGCCTGGGGCGGTGGTCGCGCGTCGCGGGTCAGTCGGAGGGGGGGGGGGACATGGGTCGGGCAGGGAGCGACAGCAGCACCGGGACGCACCTTGCCAGGGGACCGCGCGGGTGAGGCACTCCCACAGCATGACGGCCGCGCTGTAGATGTCCGCCGGGAGGTAGTGGTCCCGGTCGAGCGGGCGCTTCCGCTGGAAGGCGGCCAGCACCTCCGGCGCCGCGTACCGCGCCGTCAGGGCATTCAGCTCCGGCGCCTGGCTCACCAGGGTGGACGACCGGTCGGTGTTGAGGTTGCGCGAGGTGCCCAGGTCCCCGAGGGCCGCCGTCCATGCCCCGTCCGGGCGCTGGCTGACAAACACGTTGCCCGGCTTCAGGTCCCGGTGGGCGATCCCCTGCGCGTGCATGGCCTCCAGGCCGGAGGCCCACTGCTGCACGATGTCCAGCAGGACGTGCGGCGCCAGTGGCACCTCCGAGTGCAGCAGCGTGGCCAGGTCCGTCTGGTAGCGCTCCATCACAATGGCCGGCGGCTGGTCACTGTAGCCGTACAGCCGGACGACGTTGGGCGCGCCGCGCAGCAGCCACATCAGCGCCACCTCGTTCTGGAAGAGGGTCACCTGGGCCGGGGTCATGCGCGCGGCCTTCAGCTGCTTGATGGCCACGGTGCCCGGGCAGCCCAGGCGGTCGGAGATGCCGGCCCCGACGGCGCGCGCCGCGTAGACCGACGCCTGGGTCCCGGCGCCCAGCTGCTCGTCCAGCGGGGCGAAGTCATTCATGATGCTCACCAGGATGCTGCCCGGGAGCGACAGCTCCAGGATGGTGTTCATCACGGTGGCGTCCGCATCATGATGCTCCTGCATGGGGCCGAGCGCGGGTTCGCCCCCCACAGCCGGCAGAAAGGGGGTGTTAGTTGGAGATCCAGGGGGGGGGG
>NW_009242997.1:0-1727 GCF_000388065.1 Fonticula alba | reverse complement strand
GGGGGGGGGGGGGGGGGGGCGGGGCGGCCGCGGGCCGGCGTACCTTGGCCGACGGGCGGCGGCCGCGGCGGCGGTGGTGGAACCACAGCAACAGAACCAGGCCCAGGAGCAGGACGAGCAGCAGGCCGCCCAGGCCCAGGCCCAGGCCCAGGCCCAGGGCCAGCGCGCGCCGGGGCGACCCCCCGGGCAGGAGGCAGCCCTCGCGCCCGGGGCCGGTGCAGGACAGGCAGTCCGGGTGGCAGGGCGCGCAGGCCGGCACCGGGGCCTCCAGGGCCGGGTAGTGGCCGGCCGGGCAGCTGGCCACGCAGGAGGTGCCGGCCAGCAGCAGGAACGCCTGGCCGCACTGGTGGCACGCCCGCACCGGGGAGCACAGCAGCCGGCCATCCGGGGCCAGGGCACACGGCGAGGAGGTGCCCGGGCCGGCGGTGCAGCGCTCGCAATGCTCCGGGCAGGCGAGGCAGTGCCGGCTGCCCGGGCCCGGGGCCAGGCCCCCCGGGCAGGCGGAGACACAGGCCCCGGTCCGGGTGTCCAGCCACAGCGAGGCGTCCTGGCAGGAGGTGCAGGCGTCGGCCCGGAGGAAGCACCCGGCGCAGGGCGACGCGCACGGACGGCAGAGGCCCCCCTCGGCGGCGTGCTCGCCCGGCGGGCAGGCCGCCACGCACTGGCCGCTGGCCGGCGAGAGGAGCAGCCCCGCCTCGCAGGCCGTGCATGTGGCGCGGCACGCGGCGTCGGCCGTGCACTCGGCGCACCGGTCCGGGCAGGGCCGGCACCGGCCCATGCACCCGAAGGCGCCCCCGGCGCAGACGCCCACGCACTCGCCGCCAGCCAGGAGCAGCGACTCGCCGCAGGAGAGACACTGGTCGGCGCGCGGCCCGGAGCATGTCCCGCACGAGGGGTCGCATGGCCGGCACCTCCGGCTGGCGTCGGCGAACCAGCCGCCCGGGCAGCCCGGCAGGCAGGCCCCCTGGTGGAGGACCCGGTCGCCGGCGCACGACGTGCACTCGGAGGACTCGGAGCCGCTGCAAGTGGCGCAGCCTGCGTGGCAGGGGAGGCACGTGGCATCCTGCTGGAAGGTCCCCGGCGGGCAGGCGGCCACGCAGCTGGTGTCCAGCATGAGCGGCGTGCCCGGGGCGCATGCCAGGCAGTGCTCGGGCGCCGGGCCGAAGCACTCGGCGCAGGTGGCGTGGCAGGTGGCGCACAGCCCGCCCTGCGCCACCGAGGAGGGGGGGCACCCGGCCACGCAGCTCGGCGCGTCCAGCAGCCAGCCCCGCTCGCACAGGGCGCACGTGTCGTTCGACTCCGGGCAGCTGGCGCAGTGCGCGCCGCAGGGGGCGCACCCGGCCGCCGAGGTGTGGTACCCGGCCGGGCAGGCCGGCACGCAGCGCATGGGCGACTGCCCGGCCGGCAGGGCCAGCAAGTCGGGGGCGCAGTCCGGCAGGCACTCGGTGCTCCGAGTGCCCATGCACTCGGCGCAGGAGACATGGCACGGCAGGCACCGGCCGGCCATGGCCACATGCCTGGCGGCGCAGGCCTGCACGCAGTCGCCCCCCTGCAGGACGCCGGAGGCACACCGCCAGCAGTCCTTGTCCGTGGGGCCGTTGCACGTGGCGCAGGCCGCGTCGCAGGGCAGGCAGTCCGTGCCTTGGCGGTACTGGCCCTCCGGGCAGCCCGACTCGCAGGTGCCGACACCGGGGGTCACCTCCACCAGCTCCAGCCCCGTGCCGCAG
>NW_009242996.1:37238-45075 GCF_000388065.1 Fonticula alba | reverse complement strand
TGCCTGGCGGCGCAGGCCTGCACGCAGTCGCCGCCCTGCAGGACGCCGGAGGCACACCGCCAGCAGTCCTTGTCCGTGGGGCCGTTGCACGTGGCGCAGGCCGCGTCGCAGGGCAGGCACCCGGCCCCCGCGCGGTACTGGCCCTCCGGGCAGCCGGACACGCAGGCGCCGATACCGGGGGTGACCTCGACAAGCCCCAGCCCGGCGGCACAGCCCGCGCACTGGTTGACCATGCCACCGACGCAGGCGGCGCAACTAATGTCGCACGGCTGGCACGACTCGCCGTTGCTGTGCCACCCGGCCGGGCAAGCACTGGCACACTGCCCACCGGAGCTCAGCAGGAGCCCCGTCTCGGCGGACAGACATGCGGTGCTCGTGCAGGAGGCGCACCCAGGCTCACAGGCGACACATGTCCCAGCGGCCCCGGGGCCAGGGACCGCGCCCCAGCGGAAGCTCTCGGCGCACACACCTGGCACCGGTCCGGCCGGCCGGCGCACAGCTCACACGACCCATCGCACGCGGCGCACCGGCCAGCCCCGACATACTCGCCCAGGGTGCAGGTGCTGCCGCAGAGGGACGGCACGCCCGGGTCCGGGTCCAGGAAGGCCAGCCCGGCCATGCACGTGTCGCAGGCGGCCTCCGGGGTGCAGGTGGCGCAGGACCCGGGGCAGGGCCGGCACAGGCCGCCGGCCTCGGGCCGATACCCAGCGCGGCAGCCGACGCATGTGGTGCTCGAGGTGCACGGGGCGCAGCCGGCCGGACAGGGCACGCCTGCCCCGGCCAGCGTGTCCGGCCAGTGGGCGGAGGGACAGGCCTCGACGCAGGTCCGGTCAAGGAGCCGGCCGGGCGCCGGGCAGGCACTGCAGGCGCCAGGGTCCCCCCGGGGACGTGGCACTCGGCGCATGCCGGGTCACAGGCCAGGCGGTGGTCGGCCGGCGAGCCGGACACCGCCGGGACAGAGGCGCTCCGGCACTGGGAGCACACGTGGGGCTCGCTGGGGACCGGCTGGGCGCACCGGTCGCACGATGGGTGGCACAGGCACTGGCCCTGGGCCGAGGGGCAGAGCCCGGCCGGGCAGGCGGCCAACCAGGCCGTCGGCGCGTCCGCCATCCAAAAGGCGCAGGCGGTGCACTCGTCGGCCGAGGGCCCGGAGCACTGGCCGCACAGGGGGTTGCAGGGGGCGCACTCGGGCCCGAAGGTGCCCGTTGGGCGGTCCGCCGCCAGGACGAGGGTCTGCGGGCCGACGCTCGGGGCAAACACGAGCAGCGCCAGCGGCGGGATCCCCGACTGCGAGGGGGTGCCCGGCGCGCTGGGGCCCGGGGCCCGGGCGATGGCCGGCGCCCAGAGGCCATTGCCGCTTTGGAGGCCGGCATGGTGCAGGTCGAAGAAGGAGGCATCCAGCAGGCTGCACGGGACTTCCGGCTTGGCCTCGCCGCCCGAGCACCGGAGGAGCGACACCCCGACAAAGGCCCGGGTCAGCAGGACCGGCGCGCTCGGGTACACCGGGTTCCCATGGAGCGTGACGGCCTGGGCCCGGCGATTGGGCCTGCCGCCCGGTGGCCGGGCAGCGGCGGCCAGGAAGTGGCCGAGGGTCTGGCGCCTGGGCGGGAGCCCGCGCGACCGGCCGGCCGGCCGGCAGCATGTCTCCCCGGCGTGTGGAGGGCCTGCCACTTGTGCTCCATGTCCGGGAGGAAGACCAGCCCCGGGGGCAGGTGGCCGCCGCGCGGCAGGAGCACCGGCGCGAGGCACTCGCCGGTCGGGGGCCCATCCGGCAGGAGGCGCCCCAGCAGCTCCATCTGCCGGCTGTCGGCCCGGGAGGACACCTCCCATGGGTAGGCCGACACCCGGGCGGGGCAGTTACCGACCACCAGCCAGGCGCCGGGCTCGCCCGGCAGGTGGGACCGGCTTTCCTCGGCCCCGGGCAGGGCGGCCTGCAGGATGGCCGACTTGCCGTTCCAGGACTGCAGGTAGATCCACCGGTTTGTCAGGGGCTCCACCGGGAGGGTGTCATTCGAGTGCAGGGGATTCCACGGGGGCGACTGGGCGACGGTGCATGGCTGGCCGGTGGACGATGGGCAGGTCAGCCAGGCCTGGCGCATCCCATGGTCCCCGGCCACCAGGGCCGCCCCGATGGCCAGGTGGTCGGCCAGCCGGAGGGGCCCGGCCTCGGCGTAGCTCGCGATCGGCGCCAGCTCCATGCCCTCGCCCGGGGGCAGGAGCTGCGTCGGCCGGGGGGCCGCCTTGCTCGGGTTCCCGATGTCGGCATCCGGCATGGACAGGACCTCGCCGGTGGAGGTGAACAGCAGCAGGCCGGCCGGGGGGGGGGGGGGCAGTCGGCGGCCGAGTCCATCGAGATGACCGGCCGGTGGGTGGCCGGGTCCAGTGCCAGCCGGGTGGCCCCGATGCCGGTGGCCGACACCCCGGGGCCCAGGCCGGGCAGGAGCTCCGCCAGGGGGGGCGCGAGAGAGGCGACCGCCGCGCGCACGGACACCGGCACGCAGGCGCCGGCCAGCTGGGCGAAGCCGGCCGAGCAGCTGGCCACGCAGAGGGTGCTGCCACGCGGGCCGCTGGGCTGCAGCAGGAACGGCTCCTGGCACAGGAGGCAGTTGCTCCGGTTGCAGATGCGGCAATGTGCCTGGCCGCACGGCTTGCATCTGTGGTCCGGGTCGGTGCAGGGGGGAGCACCTGGGCAGGGGCAGGGCCAGGCCGCGGTCGGGGCAGCGACCGCATCGGCCAGCGCACCCGACATCCAGGGCGACGGCGGGCGGGCGGGCGGGCAAGGCGTCAGGTGGGGCCGGGCGGGCGGATACGGCTCTTCATGCGGGGGGGGGGTGCGTACCGGAGTCGCGGTCCAGGTAGAAGCCATCGGCGCGCCCGGCGCGGAGGCTGGCCCGCGCGATGAGGGGCGACTCGATGTGCCCGGGGCTGCAGGTCCAGCCGCGCGGGGCCCCGGCGAGGCCGGCCGCCCGGCTGTCACAGGCGACGGTGGTGTCGCCGTGGCAGTAGAACGGGTCGGGGGCCAGGAGAACCAGCCGGCCGGCGGTCAGGACCCACTCGCCGGCCGGCGAGGGAGTGAGGCGGAGCCGGGCCAGCTGCAGGCCGGCGGCGGCAGGATGGCACGCTCCCACACGACCGGCGCATCTCGGGCGATGGCCGCTCGCCAGAGGGCGGTGCCCGGGCCGGAGGCCCCGGTGTCCTGCAGCATCAGATAGGGGTAGGTGCCGACGTGGGTGCCGAAGGCCGTGGCCGGGGGAGTGGGCGGGCGCGGCCGGGAGGCCGGCAGCCCGGCCGGCAGACGGCCGGCCAGGGAAAAGTTGCCGGCCCCGCCGCCGGTATGGCAGGACCACATGTTGAGGGCGTTGTCAGGGCCAGGAGGAGAAGCACATCCGCCGGCCCGGGGCAGAGGTTCATTTGCCCGGCCAGGCGCGTGACCGCCAGATGGGTGATCGCCGCCGGGAGGAGCGGCTCCGTGGATGTGGCCGGCGCGAGCTCCGGATGCATGATGTGGTAGAGGGTCCGGCCGGCTGCCAGGAAGTACCGGGTCCGGCAGCGGCGGCAGGCCGACGTCGGCCCGGGGATATGCACCAGGCCGGCGAGGGTGGAGCTGCCGGCCAGCAGGGTGGCGGCCGGCCCGGGGAGCGGCTCCTCGCGGGCCATGTCGAAGAAGGCCGCCCACTGGCGGGTGTGGAGCAGGATATGTCCGGCACGCTGAGGCCCGGGCGCGGGAGCATCAGCACCTTGGCTGCCGGGGGCAGATTCCATTGCTGTGCCGGTCCTGGCTGAAGTGTGTCCCCCCGGCGGTAATCCACGACCGAGGCCATGGCATGGGTCTGGAGGAAGCGGTGCGCCGCTTGGCCGGCCGGGGTGTGGACGCTGGCGGTGGGGGTCTGGCCGGGCGACGTGCTCAAGGTCAGCGTCCCCTCGGAGGTCGGGGTCAGGCCGGGAGCCGCGTGCAGGAAGACCTCCGGCTCGCTGGCCGCCAGCAGCCCCGGCAGCAGCAGCAGCAGCCCCGGCAGCCGGGCGGCAGGGGGCCCCATGGCCGAAGCGAGGCTGGCCGGGAGAGGAGGGTGGGGGGAGCGGGCGAGGGGGGCCTTTTCCTCAGGCAGGCGGCTAGGCGTGGGGGGCCCCTTGCCTCTGGGGGCATGGGGTCCTTGTGTCGCCGGGGTGTGCGGGCTGTGCTCCCCGGCCGGGCGGGCCCGGGCCCGGGTCCGAGCAGAGGGACGCGCAGGGCGCCGCGGACCGCGATCTCGGTGTGTCGGCATCAGACCGCGATCCCCCCCGGGGGCTCTCAGCAGGAGGGGCCGGCGCCGCCGTGGGAAAGCCGGTACGCCGGGCGGGGTGGTTCTTTTGCAGGCGCGCCCGGGTGCCCCGGCCGATGCTCGCCAGCCGGGACACGACCCCTTTTTTTTTTTGGCTGGGTATGCACGACTGTCTGGCGTCCGCGCCGAAATGTCCGGCCAGGCCAACATGTAACCCATCCCGCGTCCTGGTTAAGGACACAACCCTTAATTAATACCTTCGCGGCAAGGCCCCGGGCGGCCCGAGGTGCTGGTGGTCCAGCTCCGGCAGCACGGGGCGGTGCGATGCTTTGCGCGTGGTGCTCGGGCCGAGGCCCGGTCCATGCGGGCCGATCCGTGGCCCTGGGCACCGGCCAGCCGGCCGGGATGTCACAACAAACGGCCAGGGGTGCGGGGCCGGCTGTTCGCCCGCCGCCGCCGCTTGTCCGACCGGGGATGTTTTGGTGCCTTGTCGCGGCCGTGCCAGGCGCAGGGGCCATTCCGGAATGCCCGGCCCCGGGACCGGGTGCTCCGTTGGCACATTGCGTCGAGGACATGCCCGCGATCAGGCCCAACCATGATGGGGGCGCGCCGGGACCCGGGGGCTGCTGGTATGTTTCATGATGGCCGCGTGCGGGGCGCGCGCGTGTGTGTGTGTGTGTGTGTGTGTGTGTGTGTGTGTGTGTGTGTGTGTGCGCGCGGCGGCGCGTGTGTGCTCGCGGGCGGGCGGATGCGCCCCGGGGCGTCCTCCGCGCGCCGGCTCATCATATGCGCGCGGCCGGCAGGCGCGTGCCCTCGCCGGGATTCGGCCGCCGGGGATGTGTCAGAGGAGGGGGTCGCCTGGTGGGCGGCCTCGTGCGGCGGGGCGGGGGAATGGCGTGCTCGGCCGGGTCCGGTGCGGCCCGCATTCGCGCCTCGGCCCGGCCGGGGAGAGGTATTGTCATAATAAAGGGGGCGGGCGAGCGTGCCCCGCCCGCCAGCCCCTGTCTGTGTGTATGTGCATGTGTGTGGCAGTTCGGCCCCCGGCGCGCGGCCCCTCCGGTGTTGGGGTGCTGGCGGCGCGCCGGCCGGGGGGAGGCGCGGCACGCCGGGCCCGGTGCCACCGATGAGGGGCAGTGAGGCAGCGAGGCCGAGGGGCGGGGGAGGGAAGAAAACAGTGGCCATGCCGGCCCCGCAGGGGCGCCGGTCGCGCCAGGAGCCCCATCCCCCGAGCGTGCCGCCCGCGCCGCCTCGGTAGCTTTGCCCTTTCCTCCTACCCGCCCCGCCCCCCCTTCTCTCTCTCTCTCTCTCTCTCTCTCTCTCTCTCCTTTCTGGCACCCCCC
This sequence comes from Fonticula alba, assembly GCF_000388065.1. Lineage (NCBI taxonomy): Eukaryota > Rotosphaerida > Fonticulaceae > Fonticula > Fonticula alba. The sequence continues at coordinate 39,476 of NW_009242996.1, read as the reverse complement.
CCCCCCTGCCTCCTCTCGCCCCCGAGCGGCTGCACCAGCGCACATGTCTCGACGTCGGGGCTGGGTCCTCCCGCCCCTTGGGGTCCTCCTGCTGGGGATCCTGCTGCTGTTTGGCGGCGGCGGCGCCCGCGCGGCGCCGGTCGGCCCGGCGGTCCTGCTGCACCGGACGCTCCTGCCGGTGGATGCGGCCGGCGACCCGGCCGGGGCCGGGCGCGTGCTGTCCCTCTTCGCCGGGCAGGCGGCCGTGCGGTCGACCGCGGACGCCGAGCACCGGGCCCTGCTCTTCGGCCAGTCGGCCGCGGACTTCGTGGGCTTCGACGATGCGCGCGTCGGGTCGGTCTTCGGGCCGGACCCGGAGGCCATCCTGCCGGCGGCCCCGAGCGGGGTGGCCAACTTCCGGGCGGCCGCATGGCCCGGGCCCGGCGGGCCGCGGCTCGTCGGCTTCGGCACCAACCGGCTGGCCTTCCTGACCGGGCCCGGGGCGTGGGACGTGCGCGAGGCCGTGGAGATCACCGACATCCTGGGCGCGACGATTGTCGGCCCGGCCCGGCCCGGGCGCGGGTGCTGTTCATTGACAAGGTCGGCCAGATGGTCCTGGGGGTCTTCCAGGATGGCGGGTATGCCGAGCACCGCACCGGGGTCTTCAGCTTCGGGGCCAAGGTGAAGGTCCTGCCGGCCGGCGAGGACTCCTTCGCCATCCTGTCCGGGCGGAACCTCATGACCTGCTACGCGCCCTGGGGCGGCCCCTTCGAGCCGGGGGGCCACCTGGCCGTGGGCCGGGTGGTGGACGGGGTGGTGGCCCGGCTGGCGGCCGGCTGGCCGCGCTCGCGGGCCGTCCTCCTGGCCGACGGCCAGATCGAGGTGTGCCTCGGGGTGGACCCGTGCGGGGTCCAGTGCGCCGGGGCCGCCTACGAGGTGGCCCTGCCGGCCGGGGCGCCCGGCGGCGGGCGCTTCCCCCACCCGACCCTCTTCGAGGAGCCGGAGGTCACCCCGTGGCTGGTGTACCTGCCGCCGGCCGGGCAGGACCCGGCGGCCGGCCGGGCCTGGCGGCTGACCCTCGGCCCCGACGGCCAGGCGGCCGGCTGGCAGGCGCTCATCCTGCCGCCGGGGCCCAGCCTGGAGGGCATGCGCATGGTGCGGCTGCGCGTCGGGCCCGGCGGCGCGCCGCGCTGGGTCCTGGCCGACGGCCATGCGTACCTGTCGGCGGGGGACTTCCACTGCGCCGGGGTCGATGGCACCATCGAGTGCGATGACCCGGCGGCCGTGGAGGCCGGGGCCGAGCGCCAGCCGGCCGGCTTCCGTTGTGCCCCGGGCCGTGCCCTGTCGCCCTTGGCCCTGGCCGGGTCGCTGTGCGCCGGCTGTGCGGATGGGCACTTTTTCGTTGACGCCGCTGGCCCCGGTGCGTGGGTGGTTCCTTCGGTCGGCCTGTGCCGGGCCTGGCCCTGTCTGTTGGGCCGCTGTGCCGTGTAACTAACGCCCGATCTCTGCTGTGCTGCTGTTGCTGTTATTGCTGCTGTTACTGTGGCTGTTGCTGTTGCTGTGGCTGTTGCTGTTATTGCTGCTGTGGCTGTTGCTGTGGCTGCGGCTGTTGCTGTTGCTGTGGCTGTCGCTGCGGCTGTGGCTGTTGCTGTGGCTGTGGCTGTCGCTGCGGCTGTGGCTGTTGCTGTGGCTGTGGCTGTCGCTGAGGCTGTGGCTGTTGTCGCTGCTGTTGTCGCCGCTGTTGTCGCTGCTGTTGTCGCCGCTGTTGTCGCCGCTGTTGTTGTCTCTGCTACCTCCTGTTGCTGCTGCTGCCCCGGCCACCGCCTCCGCCACTGCTGCCGCCGCGCCCGGGCCCTGGCAGGCACGTGCGCCGCCTGCGCCGAGCCCGGGTGCCGGGTGTGCCAGGCCGACGGGGCCTGCCTCGTGTGCATGGAGCCGCGCCTGCTGCAAGTCCACCCGGTGACCGGGGTGGTGGCCTGCGTGGAGGCCTGCCTGCCGGACCACACGGCGGTCGCCGGGGTGGGCCAGCGGTGCATGCCGGCCTGGGAGCACGCGGCCACGGAGCTGTCGGTGCCGAGCGCCCTGCAGGACCCCGGGGCCGGCGGGCTGGCCTGCGTGGCCGAGTCCTGGCTGGCGGCCGGCCCGGCCGGCGGGCTGGGGCTGCTGCCGGCCGACACGCCGGCCGACCGGCTGGCGGAGAACCTGCTCGGCTTCCCGGCCGACGGGTCGCCGGTGGTGTGGCTGCGGCCGGGCGGCCCC
>NW_009242996.1:0-481 GCF_000388065.1 Fonticula alba | reverse complement strand
GGAGGGTTCGCCCGCCAATGAGGGGCGGCGGCGGCGGCGGCGGCGGCGGCGGCGGATCTGCTGCCCGGCCGGGTCCGGCGCATATGCGGCCGGGTCCCTCCCAACGACAGAGTCCCATGTGTGGGGGGAGAGGATGCTGGCCCGCGGTGGAATTGGCCGGAGGGGGTCCCATTCCCGGGCGAGCGGGGGCGGCTCCCAGCACGCCGGTTTCAGGCGCCGCCCGCAACGCGATCAGCCCGGCGACCGAGCCGGGTTTCGGGGCCCCCGGCCCCGTCCCCCTGCGCGCGGAGCCATAACACAGCCCGGCTGAGGAGCGCGGCAGCTGGAAGAGACACATGTGCGCATGCGGGCGGCCGCCGATGCCGGGGGGGGGGGGGGGGGCCCCCCCCCCCCCCGGGGGGAACCCCCCCCGGCCCCCTCCAGGCCGGGCCGGACCCCCGCCAGCAGCGTGAATATGTCCCCCCCCCCCTGCCTGTTGGGG
>NW_009242995.1:62855-64717 GCF_000388065.1 Fonticula alba | reverse complement strand
CGGCTCTTCGTAAAATGGGGAGGGGGGGGGGGGGGCGAGGGACCCGGCCCAGGCCCCGGGCCCGGCCCGGCACAAACCCGCCGGCCGGAAGACGGGCCCAGAGAGGAGGGCGGGGGAGTTCACCCTCCTCCTGCAGCAGGGCAACGCCGCCAGGCGGGCAGGCGGGGGGGGGGGGGGGGGGGCCACACATCCCGCGGCGCCCCGCGCCGGCGGCAGGGGACGCGGAGCCCCGGAGGGCCGCGGAAAGGTGCGCGCATGCTGGCTGCCGGCCCCGGCCGCGGCGGGGCCTGCCGCCGGTCTTTCTTCTTCCGGCTCTCTCCTCCCCTGCCTCTCGTGCTCGCGCGCGCGCGCGCGCGCGCGCCATTCTCCCTCCTCACCCGTCGCCAACTCGCCCTTCGGCACCGGCGCCCGGGGGGGGGGGGGCATGCTTCCGGCGCTCTGGTGGATGGGCGCGCTGCGGGGGGAGGGGGGTGGGGGGCCGTTGCCGCGGTGCCGGCGGTGAATGTTGCCGGGCGCCCCTGCCCCTCCCCCCCCCCCCCCCCGCCGGCCCCGGACGATACGCGGACACCACCCAAACAGCCATACACCATTCGGCCGGGCCAGTCATTCGACCTGGCTCGCCCAGCCGCGCGTCCCCCCTCCTCGGCCCCGCGGAAACGGCCGCCCGAGGAGGGCTCCTCCATTGCGGCGGCGGCGGCGGCGGCGGCGGCGGCAGTGAGGATTCCCCCCGGTGGCCAGAGAGAGCGCCGGGCGCCTGCCCCCCTGACGGGGGTGCTTGGGCCTGGGTGGGGGGTGGGGGGGGGGGGGGGGGGGGGGGGGGGGGGGGGGGGGGGGGGGGGGGGGGGGGGGGGGGGGGGGGGGGGGGGGCGGGAGCCAGGCGATATCAGGTCAGCCGGTCGAGGCGTGCGCGCGCGCGCGCGCGCGAATAACCGCCCCGCTCCCCGGCCACCCCGCCCAGGGGACGCCCCTTGTTGTGGGAAATACCCATCGGAAACATGCCACCCCGGCAAGGGAGGGGGCCGGGGGCGGGCGTGATGTGCGACGGGGCGGCGATGGGCGGGCTGGCGCGCGCCGAATTGCCCGCCCACAACACCCTCCCCCCTCCCGCTGCCCGCGCCCGGCGGATGATCCGGCGCACTGGGCCGAGGCGGTTTGCGCGCGCGCGCGCGCGCGCGCGCGGGGAAGCATGCTTGTGGGAAATCGCGAGCCGGGCGTGTGTCATGCCTTGGGCCCGGGCAAGTGCACGGGGGGCGGGGGTCGTCCAGCTGCGTTTGCCCGCCCCCCCCCCCCCCCCCGGCCCCCGCGGCTAGGTCCTTTTCAAATATGGCTCCCCCGCGCCCCCTGCGTCCCCGCTGATCGGCCACACCACTCCTTCTCTCCCCCCCCTCCCCCGCCACCTGTGCCCCCCACCCCCCCCACCCCCCTCTGAGCTCGCCCGCGCTCGTCTCCCTTCCCCCACTCCACCGATCTCCGACTGCCGCCTCGCCCCTAGACCCCTTCCGCCTCGTCGTTACCCCTTCGCCGGCGTCCCCCCCCCACATCCGGCACGCGGCGCCTCCCTGCTCCTCCCGCGCCGAGCACACGAGGTCAGTTGGCACGCCCGCGCCCGCTCGGCCGGCCGCGCCATCCCCGCTGGATCTCCGCCATTTTGTCCGGTCCCCCCCCCCTCCCCCCCCTCCTCACTGACCCCGCCCCACATCCCCCTCCCGTGTCTTCAGAGAGAGAGAGACCGCCCCCTCGCCCCTCGCACACGCGCGCGCCGGCCCAGAGCACCTTCCCTTTCCCCTGCGGTCGCACCTGGCTTCCCTCCTGGCCGTCTTCCTCTATCCTCCTCTTTCTTCCTCTCTGCACATACACGCACT
>NW_009242995.1:55497-62310 GCF_000388065.1 Fonticula alba | reverse complement strand
CCCCCCCCCCCACGCTGGCCGCTGTGCCCTGCCCCCGACCTTCCCTCCCTCCCCCTACTTACCTGCCTCTTTGCCTCTCCTCTTCTCCATAGTCCGCCGTTCACCCGGCCAGTCATGCCTTGATGGCTGCCCAGCAGAACCTCGCAGCAGGGCAGGGCGCCACCCATGGCGGCGCCGCCACCACCACCGTCGGCCTCAATTCCATCCACCAGTCTCACATGATGGCTTCGCCCGAGGTCTCGACCCACATCCACTTCCTGCAGCAGCAGCAGCAGGCCCTGCAGCAGCAGCAGCAACAGCAGCAGCAGCACGCGCATCCGCAGCAGGCACAGCTCTTGCAGTTGCAGCAGCAGCTTCAGCTCCATCCGCAGCAGTTGCAGCAGGCACACCAGCAGCAGCTGCTGCAGCAGCAGCAACAGCTACAGCAGCAGCAGCAGGCCCAGCTCCTCCAGCAGCAGCAGCAGTTCCAATACCAGCAGCAGCAGCTACACCAGCAGCAGCAGGCCCAGGCACAGACCCCGCAGCAGGCGCAGCAGCATGCGCAGCTTCATGCGCAGCAGCAAGCCCAGCTCCAGGCTCAGCAGGCCCAGCTCCAGGCCCAGCTGCAGCAGCAGCAGCAGCAGCAGCAGCTTCAACCCCAGCAGCAGCTTCAGCTGCAGCAGCAGCAGCACCTACAGCAGCAGCAGCAAGCCCAGCTCCTCCAACAGCAGCAGCATCTTCAGGCCCAGCAGCATCTGCAGGCCCAGCAGCAGGCCCACCAGCAGCTTCAGCAGCAGCACCACCTGCAGGCCCAGCTTCAGGCCCAGGCCCAGGCGGCCCAGCAGCAGGCTCAGCCCTCGCAGCAGCAGCAGCAGCAGCCGCAGCCGCAGCCGCAGCAGCAGAGCCAGCAGCAAGCCGCTCAGTTGCAGCAATTGCAGCAGCTCCAGGCGCAGTACCAGCAGGGCGGTCACCAGCAGCAGGGTCAGCAGTACATCTTCGCCCAGCCTCAGCAGGCCAATCACTCGCTCTTCTTGCAGCAGCAGCAGCAGCAGCTCCAGCAGCAGCTCCAGCTTCAGCAGCAGGCGGCCCAGGTATGTTTTTTTTCTTCCCCTCTTTCCTTCTTTGTCTCTCTTTGTCTCTCTTTGTCTCTCTTTGTCTCTTGTTGTCCCTTGTTGTCTTGTTGCCTCTCGTTGTCTCGCTTTGCTCCTCCAGCCCGGCATTGCCTCGCCATCTCCCCTCCAACTCACCGGTTTTGATATTGCGGTATGCATAGTCCCGCGCCTCGCAGTCCCCCTCGCAGATGCAAAAGTCGCCGCAGGATGCTCAGCAGCAGGCCCAGCAGCAGGCCCAGCAGCAGGCCCAGCAGCAGCAACTCCAGGCCCAACTTCAGCAGGGCACCCACCAGCAGCTTCAGCAGCAGCTTCAGCAGGGCCATCTTCAGCGCCTGGCGGCTCAGGGCGGCGAGCTTCCCTCCGGGGCCCTCACCGCCGAGCAGGCCTCGCAGCACCACGCATACTTCGGTCAGCAGCACGCGCAGCAGCAGCAGCAGCACGCGCAGCAGCAGCAGCAGCAGCAGGGTCACCACCAGTCGGGGAACACTTCGCAGACCGGGTCGGCATCAGCCTCATCGTCGTCGCTGCCCCTTCAGGTTTCATATGAGTACCTGCGTCAGCAGCATGCCCAGGCCCAGCAGGCCGGGTCGCAGCTGAACGCGCATTCGTTGCTCCTGGGCCAGGAGCAGCAGCAACAGCAGCAGCAGCAGCAGCAAGCCGGGCCCAGCGCGGCGCAGCTTCATCTCCAGCTCCAGCAGCATGCCCAAGCCCAGGCCCAGGCGGCGGCGCAGCAGCAAGCCATGCAGCAGCAGCAGCAGCAGCAGCAGGGATCCGGCTCCTCGGCCGGGTCGTCGTCTTCCACCACGCCGACAGCGGCGTCGCAGGCGGCGGGGTCGGGCCCCGGCGGTGGCGGCGCCCAGGCCTACCACCGGGGGGATGCCCAGGCGGCGGTCCAACAGCAGCACCATCATGCCCAGCAGTCGGCGGTCAACTCGCATGGGAGCATCTCATCGCTGGCCGCGCTGCATGGGCACCAGGGCGGCCCGGAGGCCATGTATGCAGCCGTAGTCGCGGCCAAGAGCCAGGCCCGCCATGCTGGCGTCCACCATCCGGGGCAGCCGCAGGCGCAGCAGCAGGCTCAGCATGCGCATGGCACTCCGCACCACGGCGGCAGTCAGCCGCCGACGCCGCAGCAGGGAAGCCAGCCGCCGACGCCGCAGCAGGCCGCCCCGCCGACGGTGCAGCAACTTCAGCAGCAGCAGCAGCAGCAACAGACGCAGGCGCAGCATCACCAGGCTCTGCATCAGTTCCATGCCCAGCAGCAGCAGCAGCAGCAGCAACTTCAGCAGCAGCAGCAGCAGCAGCAACAGATCCCCGGCCATCCGGGACACCTTCTGTCGCAGCAGCAGCAGCATGAGCTCCAGGCGCATTTGGGTGCCCTCGGCCCGGATTCCGACGTCTACGGCCGGCTGACATCCAAGCTGCAGCAACATGCGACCCAGCAGCAGCAGCAGCAGCAGCAGCAGCAGGCAGCGGCGGCGGCGGGGGCCGGCTTGAGCGGCGGTCCGCTGAGCGCGCGTCTCGGCAGCTCGGGGGCCACCTCGCGCGAGACCTCCCAGCAGCCAAGTGCTTCATCGTCGCAGCAGCCGCAGCCGCAGCCGCAGCCGCAGCAGCATGGTAGTCACCACGCCAACCAGCACCACGTTTCGGGAGGCCAGCACCACCACCCCGGGCAGCACCTGTCCCTGGCAGCCATGGCGGCCCGGGTTTCCCAGGAGCAGCTCCTTCATGTTGGGCTGGACATCAGCAAGGACGATTCATATGCGGCGGCCGCGGCCAAGCTCATGTCGGTTTCGAATGGCTCCTCGTCGGCCAACGGCATCTCCAACAATGTGGCCGCCCTGGGGGCCGGGCTCTTTGCGCATCACCCGGCGACCGGGGTGGCCCCGGGCGGCAATGGCCCGCCTGGCGGGGCCATTGCCGCCACTATCTCCAGTCTGTCGCCGGGCGATCTGCTCAGCAACTTCCAGCTCGTTGGCCAGGTCCAGGCGCCGGCGGAGGCGGCCGGGGTCTCGCCGTCGTTGGCCTCGCCATCGGTCCCGGGGGCTGCCGCCAGCGGTCGCAAGCAGCAGCCCGGCCATCGTATTGCCGGCCCCCTGACCAGCACCGACCTCGGTGCGTGTGGACCTGCACGCGCACGCGCGCGCGCGCGCGCCTGACTCCCCTCCCCCTCTGTCGCCTCTACCTCGCGCGCATATGCCGACGCGTGGGTCCTCCTCCTCCTTCCCTTCCACTGACACAACTCTCCCCCTCCTGTGCATGTAGACGCCTCGGTTCCGGTCATCTCCAATGCGGAGTCCGGTCTCGATGCCATTGGTGTCCCGCCTGCCAAGGGTCCGTGTTCCTGTTCTGGTTTTCGCTCCTGCCCCCCCCCCACGCCGTTGTGTATGCGGCGGTCTTTCTCCGATCTAACCTTTCCCTTTCTCCCGGTTGTCGCCCCCCTCCTTGCGCTTCCTCGTCCCTTGCTTCCGGCCTTCCCCGCCGCAGGCGGTGGCAAGCCCTCCGAGGCAGGCGGTCCCGCGCCGAAGAAGCGCGCCCCGGCCAAGAGCCGGGCAAAGGCACCGGCGGCCGGGGCGGCGCCGGCGGTCGCCGGCTCGGTGGCCGACCCCGCCGCTCCCGGCGCCGCCGCTGCCGATACGCCGGCGGCCGGGGCGCCCAAGAAGCGCGCCCCGGCCAAGGGCAAAAAGGCGGCCCAGGCACAGGCCGAGGCCGAGCTCGGTGGCTCGGTGGATCAGTCGACTGCAGCCCCCGGTGGGGCCGCCCCTAAGGCCGCCGCCCCGTCCAAGGCAGCAGCTGGCAAGGCTGCCGCCGGGGCCAAGTCCCCGGCGCTGCCTCGGCCCTCCGCCAAGAAGGCATCTGTCGCCAAGGCCGAAGGCTCGGCCGGCAAGGCTGTCAAGGGGGCCGCCGCGGCTGCGGCCGCCGATCTCGAGGCTGGTGTGGCCCCGGTGGTCGACGGCGCCATCATCCCGAAGCCCGCCGCCAAGAAGCGGGCCGGCACAGCGGCCGCCGCCAAGAAGGCCGCCACCGAGGGGCCGATTACCACCGACACGTCTGGCGCCGCTCCGGCAGCAGGCGCGACCGATGGTGCGGCGCCTGCTCCGAAGCCCCGTAAGCCGCGCCCTTCCCGGGCCAAGGCGGCGGTGGCTGCTGCCGCGGCGGCGGCCGCGGCGGCCGCCATGGCAGCCATGGCCGGCGATGGTGGTGCCCCGCAACCCGGCGGGGTGACAGCCGGCGGTGTGCCGGCGGCTGCTGCCACCAAGACGCCGGCCAAGGCATCGACCAAGGCGCCGGCCAAGCCGCGCGCGACCAAGGCCGCGGCAGCCGCCGAGGCCGACGGCGCCACCAAGGCGCCGGTCACGGCAGCCACCGGGCCCAAGACGGCCAAGGGCAAGGCCGCGGCCGGCACCGCTGGGCTCGCCGCCACCACCGCCACCCCTGCAGATGGCGAGCCCGTGCCAGTGCCGGGTCCCAAGAAGCGCGCGCCCTCCAAGGCGGCGCTGGCCAAGGCTGCGGCTGCGGCTGCGGCTGCGGCCTCGGCCGGCACCGCCGATGGGGCGGTCTCCGTGGGGCCGGGCACGGCGAATGCCCAGCCATCTGCTGGCACGCCTGCCGGCACGCCGGCCAAGACCCCGGCCAAGACCCCGGCCAAGACCCCGGCTAAGCCCCCGGCCAAGCCTCGGGCCCCCAAGGCCAAGTCGACCGGGGCCGATGCTCCTCAAACGCCGGCCGCGGCGCCGGCTCCCAAGGCGGCTGGCGCCTCCGCGACCAAGTCGGCCGGGAAGGCCCGGGCCAAGGGCGGGGCCGCTGGCACGACCGCCCCGGCGGCCGGCGGCAAGAAGTCCGCCGTGGCTGCTGCTGCCGCGGCCGCGGCCGCGGCCATTGCCGGCGTTGGACCGAGTGACCCTGCCATCGGCGGGAAGGCTCCTGCTGCCGGCGCGGCCAGCGGGAAGGCCACCACGCCGGCGGCCAAGGCTGGCGCGGCCGCTGCCAAGGCCGCTGCGGCCGAAGCCGGCGCCACCACGCCCAAGCCCCCCCCGGGCACCAAGGGCGCGGCCACGCCGAAGACCGCCACCGGCGGCAAGGGCGCCGCGGCCAAGGCCACCGGCAAGGGGGCTGCTGCTGCCACCGCTGCCGGCGCCGCCACAGCCAAGTCCACCGGCAAGGGTCCCGGCGCTGATGGAGGCAGCTCTGCGGCTGGCATTCCGGCGGCGGCGACCCCCAAGGCGGCGGCTCCGAAGGGCACCCCGAAGGCGGCCGCGACGAAGGCCACCTCGAAGGCGGCCGCGACGCCGAAGACCCCGAAGGAGGGTGCCGACGCCGCCGGCACCCCGAAGGCAGCTGCCGCTGCCCCGGGAGCGACTGCCACCAGCACTGCCAAGACGCCCAAGACGCCCAAGGCGGCTGCGGCATCCGCCACCAAGGCCAGGGCCGCCACACCGAAGGTCGGCGCCCTGGTGGCCGGCGCCTCGGCCACCAAGGGCGCCGCGGCTGGCAAGGCGGCCCCGGCAGGCGGCCCCAAGGCCAAGGCCAAGCCCTTGTCTGAGGCGGCCATCGCGGCGGCGGCCGACACGGCGACCAAGCCCGCCGCCGCTGGCAAGCCTGCCCCCCCGGTCAAGGCCGCCACCACCGCCAAGGGTGCCAAGAAGGCGCCTGCGGCCGGGGCGTCCGAGTCGCCGGTCCCCGAGTCGCCGGCCGCCGGCAAGAAGGCCCCGGCCGCCGGCAACGGCACTAAGAAGGCCGGGGCCAAGACCGCGGCCAATGCGTCGGGCGAGGGTGCCGAGGGTGCTGCTCCGGTGGCGGCGACTGGCGCCGGCGGCTCTGCCACCGTCACGCCAGCCAAGAAGCCCGCCGGCAAGGGCGGCGTTGTTGCCATGGCGGCGGCGGCGGCGGCGGCGGGCAAGCCCTCATCGGCGGCCGCTGGTGGTGTGCCCACCCCCGGTGCCAAGGCCAAGACCGCCGCCGGCAGCAAGGTTACTTCCCCGGGCGCCGCCGCCGCCGCCGCCGCCGCCGGTGGCGGGAAGGCCGCCTCTGGCGGTGGCATCACGCCAAAGAAGGCCGCCGGGAAGGCGACCACCACCGGCAAGGCGTCCGGCGCTGCGGGCGGCAAGGCCCTCTCGGCGGCGGGGCTGCCCTCCCTGACGGGGGTCTCGGCCTCTGACAAGGGGCCTCTCCCGCCGTTGGGGGATCTGCCCGCCCTGTCGGGCGGTTCGGCGTCCGGCGCTGGTCTGGGTCTGGGTCTGCCGCTGCCGGATCTGGTGGCGCCGCTGCCCTCGACGGCCCAGCCGGCCAAGCAGCCGTCGAAGGCCGGAGCCAAGACCCCTGCTCCCCCCTCCAAGACGACTGGCGGCCCGAGTGCGGTTGTCACCACCAACGTCGCCACCGGGCCCGCGGGTGTATCCAAGGCCGCCCCCTCGGCGGCTGGTGCCGACACCAAGTCCCCCTCGGGGTCGGCGACGGGCGCCCCCGCCGCTGCTCCTGCCTCGGGTGCGTCCCTCCTTCCCCTTCCCACGTAGATCGGGACTCCATCCTTGCCCTGTGGGGCCCTCCTTCCTCTTTCTCCCTTCTCCCCCTCTCGCCTCGTTTTTGTGCGCGTGGTTCTCTCTCTCTCTCTCTCTCTCTCCCTCCCTGTGTGTGTATGTGTGTCCTGCGTGCAGGGTGGCGGCCGGGGAAGCAGGGGGAAGCGCGACGTGTGATGTGTGTGTGTATGTGTGTGTGTGTGTGT
>NW_009242995.1:52154-52997 GCF_000388065.1 Fonticula alba | reverse complement strand
CCCCCCCCCCCCCCCCGCCCCTCTGTCACCGCATCTTGTTCCTTCTCCACGCGGATGCATCACCATGACTCAGGGGCATTGGCTTCTTCATTTGCAAGGGCGCGGGGAAATAGGGACAGCTGGAGGGGCCTGGCCGTTTGAGGAACAGGCAGCAGAGGCAGCAAATGTCAGCCAGCAGCAGGGCGGGACTAGGCGGGCGACACGCAGTGTCTAAGTGGATGACCCAGGCGGGAGCACCGCGATCTAACACGAAAGAGCCGCCCCACCGGGCCAGGCGGGGCGGGCACAGTGGGCGGCGTTGTTCCTGCGCCCCCCGCTGGCACCTTGTTAGGGGGACTTTGCATATGCACAGCTCCCGGCCACAGGATCTTCGCGGAGAACCAGTGATCAGGGCGATGTGGAGCTCCCAGCACAAATAATCACACGGGCGGGCCGGGGCAGACTTTCCTGGCCGATTGGGTTGGCCGGGAAATCCAAGTTCCCCGCAGCCATCACTCGCTTCGGCGGGGCCCCTCGCGCGCCCTGCAAGGCCGCGGAGGCTGCCCCCTCCGTGTTGCTGCGGCTGGCCAGGCCTCGGGCAAAAGGGCAGCCGGGAGTGGACCTATCATGCGACTGGGCGCAGCCTCACAGAGCAGGGGCCGGGGCCGGGGGCCGGAGGGGCTGTTCCGCGAGCGCTCTCAGGCTGCTTGGGCGCCAGCCGTGTGTGCGAGCGGCGGGGGTGGGGGCCCGTGCGGGGAACCTTCACCACCCTCCGGGGGTAGCATGTTTCCGCCCAGCCGGCGCTGGCAGCACCGGCCGACCCGGGGCAGCCTGCGCGGGCCGGACAGCCGGCTTGGGCCAGGG
>NW_009242995.1:49723-52144 GCF_000388065.1 Fonticula alba | reverse complement strand
CTGGCATCACGCTTGTGCACCTATGCGCACCCCTCTTTCTTTCTCCGCCCCCTCCTTTTCTCCGTGTGTCTGTCTGTGTCTGCCCGTGTGTCTGTCTGTGTCTATGTTCACAGGACATACGGGCCTTGTCTCCCCACACCCTCTCCCATGATCTCCCCCCCCCCCCCCACCACCTCTACTTCATACCCCCTCCTGTTTCACGCCCCCCGCGCTTTAACACCCTAATATATGTCCTTGAAATCCACCCGTATATCCACCTCCCTCCCGCCTTCCCCTCCCTCTCCCCTCCCTCGTTCTCCGTTCTCCCTTCAGTTGAGGTCGCCTCGGCTAAGCTATCAAAGACCAACGATACCAGCAGCAGCAGCAGCAGCAGCAACATCACTGGCCCGTCGTTCCTGGAGGTCTTCACCGTCAGCCAGACCACCCCTCAGTCAGCACCATCGACGCCCACCGGCAACCCGCTGGATCGGCTGGCCATTCCCGGCCGCCGGGCCGAGCTGGACACCCTGGTGGGCCTGGTGATCGGAGCCCTCCGCGGGCAGGCCAGCGGCCGGGTGTACGTGTCCGGCCGGCCGGGCACCGGCAAGTCGGCCATGGTCTCGGCCCTGGTGTCCTACCTGCGGCACCATCTGGCCGAGCATCGCCCGGCCGTGCCGGTGGCCGTCATCCGAGACCTGCGCATTGTCAAGGTGAACTGCGTGCGGGTGACCAGCCCGCGACAGCTGCTGGACCAGCTGGCGGCCCTGTTGAATTCCACCGGCGGAGGAGGCTCCGCCAGTGTCGCCGGGCCATCCGGCGGCCAGGCCGCCAGCAGCAGCGCCAGCGACGCGCTCACCGCGGCCAGCACCTTCTCGGCGGCCTCCTCCCCGCCGGTGGTTCTGTTTTTGGACGAGATCGACCACCTGTCCACCGAGTCCCTGTACACGGTCTTCGAGTGGACCCTCCTGCCGCGGGCCCGCCTGGCCGTGGTCGGCATCGCCAATGCCTTTGATTTGATTGAGCGGGCCATGCCGCGGTTGCGGGCCAAAAACTGCGAGCCCGAGCGCATGGTCATCCTGCCCTACACCCGGGCCCAGCTGGAGGAGGTCATGCGGCATCATGTCCGGCAGAATGGCGCCTATGGGCCCCTGCGCACCGAGGCCTTCAACCGCTGGGCCAAGAGCCACTCCGGCGGGCCCCTGCCGCCGCCCCATGGTCCGCTGGCCGAGGCGGAGCCCGACCTACTGAGCCCGGCCGGCGCGCTGCAGGTGTCCCTCTGCGCCAGCAAGGCCGCCGCTCACGGGGACACCCGGCTCGGGCTGTCGCTCCTGCTGGAAGCGGCCACTTCGCTGGTGACCCAGCAGCAGCAGCAGCAGCTGCAACAGCAACAGCAACCTTCCGGGGAAGGGGCCTCTGCCTTGGCGGCGGGCGATGGGCCGTCCAGTATTGCCAGCGCTGGCCAGTGGCAGGACGCCGCCGGCGCCTCGGACCCGGGGCCCAATGCGGCGCCGGCTCCGGCGGCGCCCCCCCCGCCGGTCCAAGGGAGTATCTTCGCCGCGGCGGCGGCCGCCCGGGCCGCCTCCCTCGGCGGGGGAGCCCCCGCCCCCGGGACACTCTTCCCTTCGCGGCCTGCATCGGCTGGGGCCGTCGGCTTGGGGGCCGACAGCCGGCCGTCCATCTTTGCCGGGCGGCCGTCCACCGCTCCGGCAGCCGGGCCCGGGATCGCTGCAGGGGGCGGCGCCGGGTCGCTGCTGGCCTCGTTGCCGGCGCACCAGCGCACCGTGATCCAGAGCATCCGCGACCTCTTTGAGCAGGCGGCCCTCGCCCGGCTGGCCAGGGAAGAGGAGGCCCTGCGCGCGGCCGGCCCCGGGGGCAGCAACCCCGGCGGGCCGCTCCCCGCAGGGACCGCCCCCCTCGGATTGCCCTTCTCGATTCCCCCCTCACTGCGTAATGTCTTTGACCGGTACTCCTGGCGGTGTCAGCACCCGGGGGCGGCCACCACCGGGCCGGGGACTTCTTCTTCCTCCTCTTCCGGCAGCCGTGTGGCCGGGCCCCCGCAGGTGGCCCTGACGCCGGTGTCGCCGGCCACCTTCATGGACATCCTGGACCAGCTGCTTGGCCGGGAGCTGATCCGGGTGCTCAGCCCGCCGGTGTCCGGGCCCGGGGGGGCGGCTGCCAATGATGGCGCTGCCGGGTCCCTGATCGACGGCGGCCTGGCGGCCATCTTCTCCGGGAATGTGGGGGCCGGGTTCGCCGGCGGCGGCGGGTCTCGGCGCACCTCGCGCCTCGGCGCCGCGGACATTTGGGAATGTCGGGTCACCCTGACCGGGAGCTTTGCCTCCTCGCTGGCCGGCGATGGTCTGTGAGGGGAGATGGCCGAGGTGGCGAAGGGCGGGGCGCGGGCGCGGGCGCACTTTGGTGAGCTTCCTCTGTCCCTTTGGC
>NW_009242995.1:34087-48627 GCF_000388065.1 Fonticula alba | reverse complement strand
CGGTCTCCCTCCCCTTCCCCTCTCCCCCCTGCCTCTTCGTCCGCCCGATGTCTGGCCCGGACTCTGCTGCCTCGCCCGCCAAGGGCCGGGGAGACCGGAGCATCTTCAAAGTCCTTGGCGCCCCCACCGAGGATAGCCCCTTTCACGCGAGCCGCGATGCGGAGTTTGCCGCGTCTGCTGGCATGTCCCCCGCGACAGACTCCAAGGACTCCCCGCAGATGGCTGCCGCTGGCAGCGGCGGCGGCGGCGGCGGCGGCGGCGGCAGCGGCACCGGGCCCAAGCGCACGAGCTTCTCCTCGTCCTCGGTGTCCTCATCGCTGACGGCCTCGCCGCTGTCGGCCGGGTCCCCTTCGTCCACCTCCTCTCCGACCAGCTGGCTGAGCTTCCCCTCACTGCACTCTTCCGGCCCAGGGCGTTCGCCGCTTCTGGCCAACATCCGGCCCGGGGGCAACCCCTCAAACCCCACCGGGGCCGGGGGGGACAAGGGCGCCGCGGGTGGCGCTCCGGCCGAGGCGGCCGAGCCCCAAGATCCCTTCGACTTGCCGGACTTCTCCCCGCGGATCTACATCAACCGGGTTTTCCCGAACGGTGCGTGGTCTTTCTCTCTTCCGCTCTCTCTCTCTCTCTCCTCCCTTCTCCCACGCCCGTTCCCCTTGCCATAGCCACTGACTTTCGGTCTGTCTCCATCCGCCCCTCTTCTCTCTTTCTCATGCGTGTTGGTGTGTGTTTGTGTGTGTGTATGTGCGTGCGTGAACGGATGTTGCTCGGCCCTCGCTGCCCCCTCCTCCCGGATCCAGAGGAGGCACTCAGCAACAAGGTGGACAAGGTCTTGACTGATCTGCAGTTCCAGGTGAACCGCCTGGACTCGGAGATCCGCGAGGTGGTCCGCAGTCAGACGGACGCCGGCGAGGCGGGCAAGCGCGAGCTCGAGGCCGCCCGGCAGTCCATCATTGTCCGTACCCGTTCTCCTTCCGCCCTTGACATGCTCCTCTTGCATCTCTCTGCCTGGTTGGGCGCCTGCTGACGATCCTCATCCTCTTGCTCTTCTTCCTTCGCCTTCTCTTCCTCCTCGTCTGCCACTCGCCACCGGGGTGTCATGTGCATTTGGCTTTCACTCCTTGCAGGAGCTCACTCAGCGCATCGACTCCATCAAGAAGGCGGCAGCCGCGTCCGACGACCTGGTCGGGGCCATCACCGGCGACGTGCGTCGCTTCGACTCGGCCCGGCGGAACCTCACCCAGGCGGTCGGAGCCTTGCGGCGCCTGTCCCTCCTGTCGGCCTCGGTGGAGAAGCTCCGCACGGCCACCCAGCGGCGCGACTACCAGGAGGTCACCAGCGTGCTGGCCGGTGTCCGACAGCTGGTGGCATTGTTCAAGCCGTATCGTCATGTGCGAGTGGTGGTCAACTGTGTCGATGTGGCGGCCATTGCCCAGAGTGACCTGGGCCGGTACATCCGCGATGACCTGAGCCGAGGGTGTGTGTTTGCCTTTGCGGCTTTCTCTTTTCTCCTCTCTTCCTCGTCCCCAGCTCATTCTGATGGCTCTTTCTTTCTTTCTTTCTATCTCCTTCTCTCCTGGCCCGTCCACCTTTCCACCATCAGCTTCAACGAGCAGGGCCAGCCGACTGCCGATGTGGCCATGCTCAAGAGCGCTTGCGATGTGGCGTCGCTCCTGGATGCCGATGTCAAGTGCGTGTTTCGACTCTCGCAAAGTTATCTCCCCCTTGCCTATCTGTCTCTCTCTCTCTCTCTCTCTCTCTCTCTCTCTCCCCGTCCTTTGCGTCTCCTTCTTCCGTCATATCCGGCGGCGCTTCGCTTCTTATTCACGCTGCTTCCCCTGGCGTTCTATCCCCTGCTGGTGTGCCCACTCGCAGGAAGTCCATCATTCAGTCGTATTGTGAGTTGCAGTTGCGCCATTACAAGCGCGAGTACTTCGGCACGGAAAATGGCTCGCTTGCCAACGTGTCCCGGCGGTACCTGTGGCTCCGCCGAGCGGTGGCCTCGCGCTCGGCCAACATCAACAGCATCTTCCCTGCGGACTGGAACGTCGTCAAGGCCTTTTGCAAGGAGTTCTGCATCGTCACCCGGTCCGTTCTATGTTTCCTACACCGGGGTTCGGCCCGGTGTCCATGCGGCGTTGTTGATGGCGTGTCCTGACTTTGTGCCCTGTTTTCTTTGGTCTCTCCTCTGGTCTCTCCTCTGGTCTCTCCTCTGGTCTCTCCTCTGGTCTCTCCTCTGGTCTCTCCTCATCCTTCATCATCCATCCTGGACCATTCATCCTCCACTCTCCATCCTTCACCCACCACCCTGGACCCTTCATCCTCTCCCCGCCGACACATAGGCGCGACCTCGAGTCGGTCTTGAAGATGATGGACGACCTGGAAGTGACAGCCCTGCTGCAGTCGCTCCAGCGGACCGTCGAGTTTGAAGGGGCTCTCAACCGGCTGTTCAAGTCGGCCGATGGCGGCGCAGCTGCCATGGCCGAGGATCCGTCCGAGGATGAGGATCCGGCCACGGATGGCGAGTCCGGGGCCGAGATGTCCGACGATTCGGACGCCGACGCGCCGGAGGGTGGCTCTTCGCCAGCCAAGTCGCGCTCCGCCGGGCGCAAGGACCGCGACGCGGCGACCTCCGCCAAGGATGACGCCAATGAGTTCACTGGGCTCATCTCCCAGTGCTTCGAGCCGTACATGCATCTGTACATCAAGGCGGAGGAGAAGTGCGTCCCTACGCGGCGGGAGATGTGGCCTTTTTCCTGTCCTCCTCTCCTGTTATCTCTCCCTCCCTCTCTCCCTCCCTCTCTCTCTCTCTCTCTCTCCGTGTCCTCCTCTCGAGATACTGACCACCCATAATCTCTCCCCCCTCGCCCTCGGTGGGACGGGGCACACCGCACGGTGCTAGGGAGTTCCGCCGGTATCTGTCCCAATGCAAGAGCTCGCCCCTGGTGCCGGCCCCCGCGCAGGGATCCAATCAGCCGAGCCTGCGTCTGCAGGTTCTGTCCTCAGCCTCCGGACTGTTCTCTCTCTTCAAGATGTCGCTCAACCGCTGCGTGAAGCTCAGCAACCGGCAGACTTTGCTGAGTCTGGCCAAGTCCTTCGATTCCTTCCTGGAGGAGTATGCCCAGTGGCTGCGCGAGGGCGTCCCCGTCCCGGCCAAGGCCACCCAGTCGCGCATGGCGTACGTGTTGTCCGCTTTGGCCATTTGGATGGCAGGGGACAGAGACTTCTCTCTCTCTCTCCCTCTCTCTCTCTCTCCCTCCTGCGCCCCACTCATCTCCGGCGCCAGAGACACTGACATCCTCTGACAACTCTGGCCACCCTGTTTTCCCATGTATCCATGCCTGCATGCCGACTTTGACTCGGTGCTCCCTGACACAGCGTCGCCGGCGTGGGCCCCGTCCAACGCCCCTCGCAGGCCCACCTCAACCCGGCCTCCTTCCGGACTCTGGCAATGATCCTCAACACGGCAGACTACTGCCACGATACCTCGATCCAAGTGCGCACCTGCCCAGTACCTGGGGTCTTACCACTCCCCCCCCCCCCCCCCCCCCTCGCTTTCCGCCGCTTGTTTGTTCCCCGCATATTGGCCAACACTGACTTTTCGGCCTCTTCCGCCGCATTTCCCCAGCTCGAGAAGCTGCTGAAGAAGTCCATTCACACGACTCTGAAGGAGAAGATGTCCTTCTCGGTCCTCAAAAGCAACGTCTTCCAGAAGTACGCTTCCTGTGGTCCCCCCCCCCCCCCCCCGTCCTTCCCCGCCCACCCTGCTCCCTGTTTGGGTTTTGGCTTACGCTGACTTCCCATGTCTTTGGCACTCGCTTTCCACCCTCTCTCCTTCCCTTTACCCAGGCTTCTTGCAGCGTGTGAGGCGCAGTTGGTGGAGAACATGATTGCCGCCTGCGACCCGGCTTTCGTGGAGATGACCTCCATTCGCTGGGACCAGCTCGAGGTGCGGACATGCTCGGGAGCACGCGCCCCCTGGTTCCTCCCTTTCCTTTTTATGCGACCTCCTGCCTCCCTCACCGGGTGTCGTCGATATTTACTCGTTATCTGTTTGCCCTTGTTCCTCGGCCTGGCCCCACGTTCCTCTAGGTGACCGGTGACGAGCATGCTTATGTTGGTCACCTCATCAACATCCTCAGCGAGCGAGTGCAAATGGTTCGCCAGCACACCATGGCTCAGAAGTATTACCGACGGTTCTTCCACAAGTTTGCCGAGTGCGTCTTCCTCCGTGACCTTTCCTTCGTCCTTGGAGGGGTTCCGCTTTCTCTCTCTCCCTCTGCCTGGCTCCTACTCCCTTCTTCCCTCACCCCTCACCCCTCACCCCTCACCCCTCACCCCTCACTCACTCACTCACTCACTCACTCACTCACTCACTCACTCACTCACTCACTCACTCACTCACTCACTCGCTCACTCGCTCACTCGCTCACTTACACACCCATGCGCGCGCCGCAAAAGATCCTTCACGGCTCGCTTCCACGACACGATCTATCGTTGCCGGCCCATCAGCGATGTGGGCGCCGAGCAGATGCTCGTGGACGTGGCTTCGCTGAAGATTCGCCTTCGCGAGTTCCCCAACTTCGTGTCTGCTTCGCCCACCTCGGCCTTCTCTTACAGCGACCAGGACTTCGGTTTTGCCAAGGCCGTGACCCATTCCGGGTCGGACGCTACCATGATTAAAATTCCTACTTCGTGCGTTTCACCGACGCCGCTGCCTTGCCTGGTTTCCTTTTCATCCATATCAGGCCACCTCTCTCCCTTTATCTCGTTCATCGTATTCCCCCTGCCCATGGCTGACCATTGCCCCATCCCCCTGCCCGGCCACATCTACTGCGCGCAGATACACCAAGATGCTGAACACCGGCTTCTCCAAGGCCGAGGTCCTGTTGAAGATGGTCCGCCTGCCGATCGAGCCGCATGACGCCTTCGTGGACAACTACTTGATCCTGTACGCGGACACCGACGTGTCGCGCTTCACACAGATCGTCGAAATCAAGGGGCTGTCCACTCGCGCGCGCGAGGTCCAGGCACTGTTGGATATCTTCAACCGCCGGCTGCCGGACACGCCGTCCGGCGAGCGAGGCGGCACGGCGCCGGCGGCCGGCGCTGCCACCGGCGCCGGTCTCAGCTCTCGACTGACGGGCAATCTGCTGCCCACGTCGTTGCTCTCATCGCTGCCCTCGCTGTCGGTCACGGGCGTCGGTTTGCCGACTTCCCTCTCGCCCACACTCGGCATCACCTCCACCTTCGGGTCGGGCGCCGGGTCCGGAGCAGCCAGCACTGGCGGTGCTGCTTCTGGTGCTGCCACTTCCGCCACCACTGCTGGCGGCGCCACAAGTACACCGGCTCCACCTCCGGCCTCGGCATCCGCCTCGTCGTCGGCCTCCTCCGGGTCTGGCGCCTCAGCGCAGGCCGAGTCCGGGGCCAAGGGGCCCGTGCGTCCGGGGTCTGGCACTCCGGCCACACCGGCGGCCACCGGCTCGGGGACTCCCGCCGCCGGCTCGGGTGGCGCCCCGGCCGCCGCCGCCGGAGCCTCGGCTTCCGCTCCTCCAGCCTGTGCGTCTCCGCTGATTTTTTGTTTCGCCCGGCTTCCTCTCTGTCCCCCCCCCCCCACTGGCCGCCCGCTGTCCCTCCCCCCTTTTTTTTTTTGCCGACAAACACTTGACCCCCCCAGCTGAGGAGCCGTCGTCCACCACATCGCGGTACTCGCGGTTCACCTTTGACCGAGACACCTTCGCCCTGCCGGACATCTCGGCCACCCCTGGTCTGCGCAGTCTCTTTAAGCTCAACGATCAGAGCGGCGCGGCTGGCGCATCGGGCTCGGCCGGGGCTCCGCCGTCCGGTTCCTCCGGCTGACCGCGGAGCTCGGAGTTGTGTCTTCTTTCATCTGCTTCCTTTGCTCGCGTTGCCTGCGCGCCTGCAAAAAAAAAAAAAAAATACACACGACCCCCCCCCTTCCGTCCTCTCTCCCCCCTCTGGCGCCCGCGAAGGGGCGCAGACAGTTAGCGCCGTCCGTTGGCAGGAGCTTTTTCCTGGGTTTCTGAAATATTTCCCCCCACCCCCCCCCGGCTGGTTGTGGCTGGATGGCCAAGGTGTTGCTAGATCGCGCACAGGGGCGGCCGTTGAGAGGAGGCGACCCACGCCGCTCCTCGAGCAAGCCGGCACTGTATTTCCTCCTTCTCCGCCCTTATTGTCACCTTCGGCCCGTTTGATTCCAACTCCCTGCTTTGTTTGCGCCTTGGCCCGTCGCCTGGCATGTTTTCGGTCGATGCACGCGCGTGGGGCTCGTCCCCCCGCTACGGCGTAGACACCGGGCCGGTGGCGCCTTTCGGCGCGGAGAGTGCCCTGTCGGCCGGGCATGCGGCCGTGGTGGCCGAGCAGCTCCTGGGCGTCCTGGCACAGCACCTTCAGACCACCACCCCGGCAGATCTCGGGCACCTGGTGGCCCTGTATGACCCGTCGCGCGCTGCCTGGCAATCGACGGCCCTTCCATGTGGCCAGCCTGATGCCTACCTCCCCGTGCCCTCGTTGGTCGAGAAGCATTCCCTCGGTACGGCGGGTCTCGCGTCTCCCGGCGTGCTGAGACACACGTCGGCCCGTCTACACGCGCCGACACCCATTGCAGATGCACACATATGGTTGCCATCTTCTTGCCCTGTTGAGCTCTGACACATCTGCCTCTGAAACTGTCACACAAAACCACACACACACACACACACACACCCGTCGCACGTGCTCACAGATCACCTCACCGAGCGGTGGCATGCAACCCTATCGGAAGCGGCCGCGCCGGGCTTCGGCGAGCCGGCGGCCGTCTTCGCGGATTACCTCCTGACCCTTGGTCGGTGGACGGCCGTGGCCAAGTGTGCGTCCTCCCACTTTTTCAAGCAGCAAGCCCGGTGCCTGGCCTGACTAACGATCACCCTGTGGTTCTTTGCTCAGCCACGCTGGATCTCCTGTTGCAGGGGGCAGTTTTGCCGCGGGTGGTGGCCAGTCCGATCGAGCAGCCGCTCGAGGTGGATGGCATCCGGGCAGTCCTTCAAGACACCCCGCCAGAGTGGCTGCTGGACCTCCTGTCGGGCACACGCCACCGAGCCCCTGGAGAGTGGCTGGACGAGTTGTCCAGCGGCTCGATGGCTGACATCGTCGGCGCCGGCGCCGGCGTGTCACAAGCCGCTGCGCTTGCCCTCGACCGCGTCGGGGCCGCCAGTGGTGTTCCCGCTGCCCTGGTTTTGGGCGCCCCTCCGGACCCTGACACGCCGTTTCTCTTGGAAGTGGCAGACCTGATCCGGCGCTATGGTGCCCTGCAGCAGGCCATCTACGGCCCGCTGGCGGCTCTCATCGCCCGGGCGCGCGCATGCATCCTGGACATGCAGCAGGAGGATGCCCTGCCAGACAGCGATGATGAGGACCCCGGCCATGACAGCCCCGAAGAGGACCCCAGCGATGAGGCCCTGAAGGCAGGCTCGTCCGATGGCGACCTGGCGGCCCCCGCCGGTCTATGGCCGCCTCTGCGCCAGTGTGATCTCCTACTGGCGACCCTGGTCGCGGAGCAGGCGGCTGCCAGGGAGCGCCTCCTGCGCACCGTCCTCCTGGGACATGCCGCCCCCGGGGGCGACCCCATCTGGGTGTGTCTCGCGCGCTTCCTCCTTCGGCGCCTGGGCGACCACACCGAGGCAGCACTGGTCCCGGTGCCTGATCGCCAGGCCACCGCCTGGGCCCTGAAGCTGTCTGGCATGCTGAGTTACTCGATGAAGTGCGTGTGTCCCCCGCCCTATTATTCCCCTCCGGGGATCGGCTATTCTGCATGCTTCTCTCCCCCTCCTTCTCTCCCTGTCCATGTGTCTCACCGCCTGATGAATACGCCAGTATTGTTCACGGCGTGGCCGAGCTGGCTGTCGGCCAGGTGGTTGGCCATGCGGTCAGCACTGCCCTGGGCCCTTCCCCACAGGGTCTCCCTGCATCGGTATCCTTGGCGGACTGGCTGGGTGGCCCGCTGAGCCTCTGGCTGGAGGAACTGCTTCTCTTTGGGGACCTACCGCCGGCCAGCCTGACAGATGCCGCCCTCTTCCTGTCGGTCATTGCCAGTGAGGGTGGCATCACTTCGCCATGTGCGTCGACCGGCGCGAAAGCCGGCCCGAGTCTTTTGCTTCTCCCCTCGCTCGCCCCCTGGGCGGATGCTGATCTGCCGCCCCATTTCCCCGGCCTCCCCCTCACGGTGGCATTTGGCGCACATAGACTTCACCCGGGTCAGTTGCTTGTCCTTCCGACTAGCGGCACATGCGTGGGCCACCTTTCAAGATCACTTGTGCGTGCCTCCGCCTGCCGGTCTTCTTACACACCGAGACATCGTGCAGTTTTTGCTGACGGCCTCTTTGCATGATGGGGAAATGGCGCGTGCAGCTTGGACCGCATCCTTGAGCTGAGTCGACGGTGGCCGTGCGCCTCAGTCCGACGGGCACTGCTGGACATCGCCGCGGCCGAGGTGGCCCTCGGCCGGCTGTGCCATGCTCCCAGCGCCACTTTTGAGGGGTTGTCATCCACGTCGCATGCGGATGCCTGCCGGGCGATGGGCTTCCTCCGGTCGGCCATCCCGGCTGCCATTTCGCCAGACACCTGGTGTACCCTGTGGTTTGAGGCGTGTCGCCGAGCCGCGGCCCTGTGTGCCGTGGCGCTGGGCGATAGGTGCGTGCTTGGGGGATGCCCCTTTTGTGGGCCACCCACTTCCTCGCCCCGCCTCCCAAAGCCCGATGACTGATCAAACTCGCAGCATCTCCCATTTGATGGAAGTGCCGGTGGAATCGGCCCGTGCATTGATGGAAACCCACGTCCGAGCCGTTCACCTGACCTGGGCGGTGGCCCTCCTGCAGCCGGTCTTCCTGCCGACAGACGCCGGGGCTCCGGCCAGCGCGGCGGCGCTCCTGCTGCGATCCTTCCGGACCGGGCCCTTCGCTCAAGCGCCCGGCACCTTCCGGCTGGACAATGCTCTGGATCCGCGGTCTTTTCAGCTGACCGCCATGGCTGTCACCACGGCTCTCGTGGCCGCGGTTGATCGGCCCCTCCAGCGGGCCGTCATCGATGCCGGGTGGCTGTGGGCCCGCGAGCAGTCGCTCAGTCCGAATCCCGGGCCCGGGGGGGCCGGGGCCGCGTCGGCTGCCCCCCTGCCGGGCCTCTTGGCGGCCAAAACCCCACGCCCGGAACTCGGCCCAGCGCCGATGCTCCTGGCGGGGGAGCTACTTCGCCATGTGGAGCACGGTGTTCGCGCCGGCGACCCCACCGCCACCCGGCACCTTGGCCGGCTCTTCCTGGCGGCCAGTGCACCCAGTGCCCTGGATGAGCAGGCCTTCAGCGCCTTCCTCAGCCTGGCCCTCGAGGCGCTGTCGCCCTCGGTGTTGGGCATGGCAGAGGCCGATGCACCGGCGGCCGGTCCTGCTGGCCCTGGCCCCGGTCCGGTGGCCGCCGGGGTGCTTGGCTGCGCGAGTGTCGACCTTCCGTTGCCTGCTCGGATTGGGGCCTTTTCCGGTCGGCCGCAGGGCGACGACAACTCCGACAGCGATGAGGACTTCTGGGCCGAGGACCACCAATCGCCCGTCATGTTGGCGGTGGTCGAGCGTCAGTTGGCCGAGGTGGCCCTCGGGGGCTGCCCACCGCCGGCGCCGGGTCCGAGTGTCCGACCTCCAGGCGTCCCAGCTGCCGCCGGGCCGGCCCGGCTGGCCGAGCATCTCCTTGCCGCCGCGACCCGGCCCACTGGCGGCATGATGCCCGATGGTGGGATCGACACCCTGGCCGGGGATTTCCTCCGGTGCCCGGGTTTGGTGGAGGTGTTGCGGGATGTGGTCCGGCGGACGGTGGCGCTGGCCGGCGGCCCGGTCACCCTGGCCCGGGCCGTTCGCTTGACCTTGGCGCACACCCTGGCCGAGGTGCAGGCCGCCAGCTCGACCAGCGTGAGCACCTGCCACCGACCACTGGTCACGGATGTTGCCTTCGCCGAGGCCCAACTGGCCAGTGTCCAAGCCTTTTTGGCGCAATCTCTCCTGCCGCCCGTCCGACCCAGGACGCCGGACTTCCCGGGCACCACACACTTCGACCACCACCTCCGGGGGCTGATCTATGGGTTCCAGCGATCGCATGGGGCGCCGGCGCCGGGATCGCGCCCGGGACGCTTTGGCCAGGGGCCGGTCATCCCGCTGTCCGAGCGTGCACTGCACTCGTGCCATGTCATGCTCCACGATGCCCGGCAGTCGGCGCGTGTCTGGGAGCGCCTGGCTGCCATGAGCCCGCAGTGGGCAACTTCACGGGTGCGCCCCCCTCCCTTGTGCCCGATCCATGAGCGCCGGGCGGATCGTGTTTTTTTTTTTCGGGCCCGACAACCGACTGACCATTTCATCGCACCCACGCGGGGCTGTGTCCGCTTCTGGTGTCCGCCCAGCCGCTGGTCCTTTCGCACCGGTTCTGGCCCGGGCGGGTGTCGCGTGTGGATACCACACTTCCTCGGCCAAGCGCGGCCGGCTCGATGGCACCCCCCATGGACTATGTGGATCCCTTTGCCGACAGCGGCTCCGAGGAGGAAGAGGAGGATGACCTCGACGAGCTTTTTGCCGGAGAGATGCTCCTCTGCCGCCCGCTACGAGAGTGCGCTGCTTGTCCCCCCCCCCACACACAACCCTGTCCTGCATTTCAGTCCCTTGGCGATGCATTCTCCTAACACCTGTGGCTCAGGGCTTTGGAGCCGATTGAGCGTGCTTTCTTTGCTCTGGCTGGCCAGCAGCGTCGGCTCCGGTGGCTTGGCGACCATGAGCAGCCCATCCCGGCTGTGGCGGTGACCGGCGGGGCGGTGGTCCGGTCTCCGCTGCCGGACGCCCCGGTGGGCGAATCGGCGGCCGTGGTGCTGCGTGTCGAATTCGAAGACCGGGTCCTGGAGCGTGTGCCCTTGTCATTCAATGACGCCAACATCTTTGGCTGCTTTGCCGAGGCCGGTGCGTGGTTGCTGGCATTTCGAGTGTCCCCTCAGAGGCTTGCCCTTCTGCCTGTCACTGACTCTCCCACTTGGTTCGGTGTGCCTCCACTCATGCGCAGAGGAGCTCTCCCTGGAGGATCTCTGCGAGCGGACCCGGCTGGCCCGGGCACTGGTCAGAAGCGCTCTTGCCTCGCTGGCTGCTCGGGGGCTTGTGTATGAGCGGGCCGTGCGGGGCGCGCCGGGCCCCGGGTCGGGCGGGATCTTCGCACCCTTGGAGCGTCTGGATCTTCTGGATGCGCAAACGAGCCACTAGGGCACATTGGGTCCGGGCCCCTGGCCAGCTGGGGCCGGCAAATAGACGCCCTTCCACCAGCCAAAGACCGGTGGCCGTTGGCAGGTAGGCTGCGGGGATGCTGGTTGTATGGTTTTCGTATATTTCTCTGGGTCTCAACAAATACGCGTCTTCTGCCCAGTGTGGAGAGGAGGGGGAGAGGCGGGAACAAGGGCAGGGTCGGCGTGTACGCATACGCACACGCACATACACATGGAGGGGGCCAAGGAGAGGGGGCAAACCGGTGGCCTGGCAACAAGCAGCGGGTCCCAACCATGGGGGCTTGAATAATGTACACACGCGCGGGCATGGGGCCGCAGAGGCTGATGTATGTGCAAAGGTGTGTCCGAGCAGACACACGCCTAAGACTCGTTGCGCAGGCGAGCCAGGCGCTGGGAAAGCTCGTCCTGCTCGCGGTTGGACGAGGTCTGGGCCTGGGTGGCGGGTACTCCGAAGGGGGCATTGGCCATGCTCATGTTGACCTCGAGGCCTGGGGAAAGGGTGAGTGGGGGGGGGGGGGGGGATCAGTCAGTCAATGTCACCGACGATGGAGGAAGCTGGGAACCGGACGAGGAAGCGAGCGGGAAAAAAAAAGGAGCCACCGCCGACGCGACGCCACACAACGCACCATTCTCGTCGGCCACCTGCATGATCAGGGTGTCGACCTGCTCGCCCGGGATCATGGTGGCCGTGGAGCTGCCCATGGCATCCTCCATGGTGTCCACACGGACGTCCAGGTCGTCGAACTGCTGCTCAAACTTCTGCATGATGGCCTGGATCTTCTCCAGATCCATGGACTGCATGGCCTTGTCCATCTGAGTCACCACACCGGCCATCGACCGGGAAACGTCGTTCATGGTGACGGCGGTCTGCACGCGCGAGGCCACGGCATCCAGGCGCGAGGACATCTTCAGGTAGTTCAGCGACTCGGAGCGCTTGCGGATGGCATTCTGCGCGTAAATGCGCGCGCCGTCGTGGTTGCCCTGCTGGAGAGCCTGCATTTGACGATGGGGGGGGGGGGGGGGTGCGTGTGTGCGTGCGTGTCCAGGACACCGGGGGGCGGGGCGTGCAACACACTCGGCGAATGTGCCGCCGGGCCCGGGGGTCGGCCGACCCGGAGGGCACAGTGGGCAGAGTGTCTTGGACCTCTGTCTGAGAGTTAGCGCCCCCAGGGCCTGGAATGCGATCACCCCCCCAGCCTGGCCGGGGACGGGCTGCGCACGAACCGTCTCTGTTGGTGTAGGCCCGCAGCACAGAGACGCAAGGAAGACCCACCTATGCCGGTCCGCCCACGGGCCCTCCTGTGAACTAGCGCACGCGCGCGCAGCAAACATCCCCCGTGTCTCGGCAATGCGCGCACAGGCTCACGCCCGGGCGCGGAGGGCCCATGGCTCTGCCAAGGCGCGCGTCTGCGCGACAGCGCGCGGCCTCAGCCCCTGGGGCTGTTCGATCGGGACGTCTGGGAAGAGCGAGCGGGGGCGAGAGTGGGGGGCGGGGGCGGGGGCGGGGCCACGCACGTGAAGGGCTCTTCCCCGAACAGGGGGCGAGGACCGGCAGAAAGAAGGCCAGCGCGCCGGTGTCGGCCCCAGCACGCTCGACCCGGCAAAGCGGCCGCTGTATTTTGTGGCCCGATCCCGGAAAACGCCCTCCCCCTGCCCCCATCAAAGGAGGTGGGATCGGGCGGCCGGGGCTTGCCGGGGGGCGATTTCCCGCTCGACCCTCGGAAGCTGTGCGCCAACCCTGCCCAAAGTGTCCGTGGGGCGTAGGTAAAAAGCACCGCCCGCGGGCGGGGGTCAAGGCGAAAATGACCCCTTGCCGGCTGGGGATGCCCGTCCAATCCCTTGACCGCGGGGCCGGCGGACGGGGGAGAGGGGGCGGGGGGAGAAGCACGGTCGGTCCTCCTGTACGCGCCCCACAGGACCCTGCACGGCGCCTGCGGGCCGAGCACACCCAGCCGCTGTTTGGGGCCGGGCAGGCGGCCCGGCATGTGTTCCGCGAGGCGAAAATGCCCAGCCCCCGGCCGGTAGCGCGACGCCCGAGACCCGGTGGTCGGGTGCGCGAGGGGTCCCCGAGACGCGGGGGTGGGAAAAGGCAGCCCACTAGCAGACCGTGGGAAAGTGGCCCTGTTTTTGTTGCCGGTGCCGCGAGAGGTCGAGCAAGGCAGAACGCCCCGAGGCCTGAGGCGAAGTCGCCCATGCTTCCCGCGGCGGCCCCGCCGCCCCCGCCGCCCCCAGGGACTCGGGAGGAGCCGGGCCGGCGGCGACAACGCGAAACTGCCAGACGCACACTGATTAATCTCCCGCGCCACTTCCCCGGGCCGCAGCCCTCTCGTAACACAGGCCCGCCGAGAGGGGGGGGGGGACAAGGAGCGAGCCGCGGCAGGGCCATTCGGAAAGGAGAAACTATATGTGCGGCTGTTGATGAGCGCCCCTCATCCGAATGGCGCTTTGTCCGAGTGGTTAAGGAGCCAGCCTGCTAAGTTGGTGTGCTCTGCACGCGCGTGTTCGAATCACGCAGGCGTCATATTCTTTTTGCGCCGCGCGAGAAGGAGAAGAGAAGGCGCATTTCGGCCGGGCCAACTCTGCGGCCCTCCCCGCCCCCCTCCTGGATGGCGGCGCGAAGAAGGGACCGGAGGGGCGCCGGCTGCTCGCGGGGGGGGGGCGGGGCGGCGGGCCCCGCGCGGGAGACTAGGCGCCGCCGGGTTCCGTTCGCGAGGGAGAACCGCACCTAGGAGACAGCGCCAGGGACGCGTCCGTGTCAGGGGGCGGCGGTCAGAGGGAGGGGGGCGTACGGCGAAAAAAAAAAAAAAAAACGAGGGGGGGTGCTGCTTGTAGGCCCTCTTTTGTTGTGGCCCCCGCTCCCCGGGAGAGGCGCACGAAAAAACGAGGGAGCAAAAGATATTTGACGCCTGCGTGATTCGAACACGCGCGTGCAGAGCACACCAACTTAGCAGGCTGGCTCCTTAACCACTCGGACAAAGCGCCACTCGATGGGCTCCCGTCCTCATCCAGGGCATTTATCCCCTTGGCGAGGGACATTAAACCCACAAAACAACATTGCGGTATGATGCATCGAGAACTTGCCCCCAGGCCAAGCTCGGGATCGTCCGGCCGAGAGCGCGCGCCCCGGCGCGGGGCCCAGACGCGCACGGCCCCCGGGGGACGAATGGTCCCGCTTGCATGCCTGGCCCGCCGCCCCCTCCTCCTCCTCCTCTCGGTGGCGGTCGGGGCCGGCGTCCACGGGGGGGGGGGG
>NW_009242995.1:29919-34077 GCF_000388065.1 Fonticula alba | reverse complement strand
GGTGGGAAACAAACCTTCTTGAGCTTGGCCTTCTCTTGGGCTTCCTCCTTGGTGCACTTGGCACTAAGGCGGTTCATCTGCTTCGCCGTGTACTGCATGTCGAGACAGGGAAGTGTGCCAGAGGGGGGGAGGGGGGGACAGAAGAGGGTGAGTGTCGGAAAGACGGTGTGTGCGGGGCAGGGGGGCGGGGAGGGACAGGAAGGGAGGAAGGGAGGAAGAGAGTAGAGGAATGGGGGGAACGAACGCGCAGGTTGAAAAGGTGGTCTGGGGAGGGGGAGAGAGAGATTGAGTCAGAATGGCCGTAGAGAGGGTGGGAGGGGAAAAGTCAGGATAGAAAGCGGCCAAACGCACTCTCCATTGCAGCGTTGCTGCGACCGGAGGAAAAAAGACCGAACATGGTTGCCTTGAGAAGGGGGAGCGCAAAGATGCAGGCTGGTTAGGGGCATGCTTGACCAGTGGAGAGCACGAGGGGAAAACAGGGAGGAAGACATGAGGGCGCGTCCTTACCTGAGAAGGAGGGAGGAGGGAGGGATCGGAGACAGGAAGAGAGGGGGGAACAGGAACCGAGGAGGGAGAGGCAGAAACGCTGGAAGGAGGGCGGGGAAAAGGAGGGAAAGAAGTGGGGTACCAAGCCCAGGCGGCGTGGCAAGCGGGCGGGGCGCCCAAAAAAGGAAGCCCGGGGCGAATGAGCCCGGTCCCGAGCAGCCTCCCGACACACACACACACACACACGCTTGGACCCGCGTCACCGGAGAGTGTACTCGGGAGGACAGCGGGGAACTCGGAGAGCGGGAACGCCCGGTTCCCTGCCCCCAACCCAAGGGGGACCCTCCACGATCTGTCCAATTGCCACCTTCGGAAGGGCCCGGAGCCGGAAGGACCCCCAGGGAATGGGGGACCGCGGAAATGAAGGACAACCCGGCTGGTGGCATTCCAGGGTCTCTTCGTCGAGGATGACCGCTTACCCAATGTGGAAAGCAAGGCCACCGCCCCGGCACGGAGGTCCCAGCGCGCGTGCGGAGAGCCGGTCACATCAAACAGGCGTCGGCTCTGGGCCTGAGCGCGAGCAGATGGAATGGGGTGTCATAAAGCCGAGGAAGGCATCGGCCCCTGGCATCGGCGCCGATTGGCTGTCTGAGCCAGCCCGGCGTATCTCCACCGCCTGGCAGATAGGACACAAAGGGGTCGGGGCAAACGCCGGCCAAAACGAGGCCCATCGAGTGCCACCGGACGGGCCCCGACTGCCGATGCCCTGCGCGCCCGAGGGCCTGTGTTCAAAGGAAGTCGCCCTTTGTTTGACTCGAGACCGATGGGGCACAAGCGGGCTCAGGTCCCCGAAGTAAGGAGGCGACGCGGAACGGACCGGGGCGGGATGGTAACTATATGCCAACGTTTGATACATTCCCTGGGTGCTCCCTTGATCCGGACGGCGCCTGCAAGAGAAGGACGAGGAATGGGCGGCTGTTTAATTGTAGGACTAGGAATAAATACGAAAAAACATGTAGACATACAATTTCTATTACAAGCGTGAGCACAAATATAAACAATATTATGACAACAAACCTTCTCGTTTTAGTACTTAAAAAGAGAACAATCACCAATTTTATGAATAACTCATTATGACAATGTTTGATTATATTATTACCAAAAAGTATGTAGAAACTTCCCTTGTCCCCCTGGTGCCCGGTTGTTCCGTCCCGTCGGAGACACACCCTCGGGGCACACGCGGGCTGGCTTGGTGCATTGTGCAGGATCGAAGAATGGCCAGTCAGAGGTGTCGTCCTCCTTCCGCAACATAAGTCGCAGCCTAGTGCACCGAACGGTCCCATCGCCCTCACCCTTTCCTCCCCCTTCCCTCCTCCTCCTTATGTCTTTTCTCAGTGCTTTCTTCGTCTCTCTCCACCCCTCAGCATCTCGCGACCCCCGGCGGGGTTGTTGTCTGGATCGCCTCTTTAGCACGCGGCGGTGCCCTCCCCGGAGAGTCCCTATTCTACTGAATGAAGTCTTCGGAAGGTGATCGACTCCTTCGGGCCCCCAGTCTCCTGGGTGCCTTTTGTCGCTCGCTTTAGATTGGCCGGGCCTTCGTCTTTCGTTGAACCTGCGCCCGGATCGAGATTGTGTTACTTTCCTCCTGCGAGTCCCAGGACAGCCGGGTGGATTGCGCATGCAGGGACCGAACCTGGGCCGTGGTCAACTCGGCCATCCAGCCTCCTTCTCCTCCTCCGAGTGTTGGCCACGCCGACGGGCATCGACCGGGATGGCACTCTTTCCGCGACTGGGCATTTGGCCGACCAGACCCACCCTCACCTGATGTCCATTCATGTTGGAACCCCCTTCCGAGTGACACTGGGGCTGAGGCCGGTTTTCCCCTACGAAGAGACACTCACCGCCGCCGGATCAGGAGGCAACACTAGCCATTGGTGCACTTTCCCTTGGGCGTCTGGCTGCCCCTTCTCATCTTGCTTGGCACGTTCCCCTCCCTATCCGGGAGTTCGTGGCTGGCAGGACACGAATGGCCACCGGAGGGGACAGCCCTCGTCCGCCAACATGGGTGACCGTGGCCCTGGATCGGGCGAGTTGCTTGAGCACTGCGACATCTCCCCTACACACCGCGAAACGTACCCTCCTGCGCGCTCTCATTTCACTTTGACGTGTTCCTTTCCAGGAAGGGGGATTGGCCACCGCACCGTGGTCCATCCTCCCGACATCCATGTGGGCCCCCTTCCTCTATCTTGGCAGGCCGCCCTTCCAACTATTGTGCTCGCTGCCTATGGACCTTGCCCGGGTGCTCGGTGGCCGTTTCCCAGGTGGCCCCTACTCCAAGAAGCCGCTCTCCCGGCAGGCACCTCCACACTCCACTCCTGGCACATGTGTCGCCGTCATCTCCCTGGGCGAGAGGCAATCATGGGGCCTGGCTTTGTGGCCACTTACGCCTTGGAGATCCGCTTGCCATCCGGCACGACGCTCTTCCGATCTGCCTATGGACCTTGCCCGGGTGCTCGGTGGCCGTTTCCCAGGTGGCCCCTACTCCAAGAAGCCGCTCTCCCGGCAGGCACCTCCACACTCCACTCCTGGCACATGTGTCGCCGTCATCTCCCTGGGCGAGAGGCAATCATGGGGCCTGGCTTTGTGGCCACTTACGCCTTGGAGATCCGCTTGCCATCCGGCCCTCTTGCCCTCAACCAATTGGGCCTTCTGCTTTCTCCTCAGACGGGATTTAAGCCTGTGAGGGACATCCGCGAGTTCCCTCCCGCCCGGTCGACCTTGCGCGTTGGAGTGTTCGGCTGGGCTGGCAGCCAGAGCGGGGGTAGAGCTCGTGCCCGGGGAAGTGTGGCTGGCACGCGTCCTTGGGGGGCTGTTGCCTGGCTGACGTGCACTTCAGGCTGGGACATCCGCGAGTTCCCTCCCGCCCGGTCGACCTTGCGCGTTGGAGTGTTCGGCTGGGCTGGCAGCCAGAGCGGGGGTAGAGCTCGTGCCCGGGGAAGTGTGGCTGGCACGCGTCCTTGGGGGGCTGTTGCCTGGCTGACGTGCACTTCAGGCTGTGGCAGCCCATGGTGGGAGGGTGACCATTGGCCTCACTGGCGGCCTCGTCTCCCCTCCGGGCGTCCTGGATGTGTTTTCGCATCTGGAGCATGGTTTGCAGAGGCGGACCCTGCACGGTGGCCTGCAGGCAGGTTCCAAGATGAGTGGGCTGTGTTGGGGAGGGCTCGGCAGGTGTGGCACGGTGCAATCGGGCCCGAAGGTGAGCAGGGCCCTGGTGGCCCGAGCGAGCGCCTCCCTTATCAGCATGGACCGCGACCCATGGTCAGCTGCCTGCTCCATACCACTCTGCGAGGGGTGCGAGGCAGACACAGGGCTCGCCGGCGGGTGGTTGGGGAGGGCCTGCCTTTGGATGTGGTGCCTGCCGGGCCGAAGCAGCTTCAGCCATAGGGCGTGGCGCCGAGGCCCGAAGGAGGGGGCGGGAGGGGTCAAGATCTCGATGACGCCCCGATCCGACCACAATCCCTTGAATAGATGCGGCCCCCCCCCCTCCTCCCGGGCAACCAGACATCAGGTTCCCGCTCCGGGTGCATTGAACAAAAAGGAAGAAAAATTGTCTCGATCGGGTTGACGGAGGTATTGTGGATGCTCTCGATGGTCGAGAGGGCGGCCGTTGAA
>NW_009242995.1:0-854 GCF_000388065.1 Fonticula alba | reverse complement strand
TCTCTCTCTTCCTTCTCTCCATCTCTCTCTTCCTTCTCTCCATCTCTCTCTTCCTTCTCTCCATCTCTCTCTTCCTTCTCTCCATCTCTCTCTTCTTTCTCTCCATCTCTCTCTTCCTTCTGCTCCTTCCACCTCCCCTCTTCTCCTCCCTCCTCCCTCCCTCCTCCCTCCCCCCTCCCCTCCAGTACTGACCGCCTCCCGTCTGCGCCGACACACACACGCTCAGGTCCTCACCATGGACTCCACCGACGGCCAGTGCATCTACCAGTCGAGCGATTTCTGCTCGCGCGAGCTGTCCCTCGAGCAGCTGGAGCGCGTGCGCCGGTCGTCGGCATACGCGCGCCCGGGCCAAACTTTCAACCCCTTCAATCCCTTTGGCGGGGCGGGCCCCGGGATGCTGGGTCTCGGGCCGGGGCCGGGTCCCGGCCCAGCCTCCCCGGTGGCTGTGACCCCACCTCCGCAGGACATGGAGTACATCGACCTGGCCCTGAACCCGGAGACGCACACCAAGTACGAGGGCGAGGCAGCGCACCGGATCTGGCGCACCATGTACCAGCAGCATGTGAGCAGGCCGCTGGCTCGGTCGAATGCGGTGGCCGCGGCGGCCGCCGCGGCAGCAGCGCCCTCGGGCCATGGTGAGCAGCCGGCCCTGGTGGCGGCCGCCGAGGCCGCCGTGGCTGATCCGTCGTCCTTCTCGGATTTGGACCTGAAGTCGCTGTGCCCGGAGCGCCATGCTCTGTACCGGATCATCAGCGGCATGCATGCGTCGGTGTCGGCGCATCTGTCGGCGCGGCACTCCTCCGGCAGCGGACCGCTGGTGCGTGCCATGGCCACCGCTGCCGCCCCCCCCCCCC
>NW_009242994.1:40613-45629 GCF_000388065.1 Fonticula alba | reverse complement strand
CCACCCATCTCGCTGACATCCCGCACCATGTGCCCACGCCCGCTCTGGCCTAGAACCACCCTTGGATCACGAAGAATGGCGAGGATCCTCTCAGGGATGCGGCTGACAACCTTCTCAACGCCTCGTACGTATCCCTTCGGGCCTTTTTTACCTTCTTCCTCCTCGTCCTTCAACCTCGCCCTGCTAACCCTTCTTCGGCCACTCCTCCCTCCCTCCCTCCCCGTCTGATACCTCACAGGATCCAGCTGTCGGCCACCGACATCGACCATGCTCTCACCCGAGCGGTGACCAGCGTCGCGGGGGCTGTGACTGCTCTTCGGGCAGCTTCGCGCCTGCGCATGCTGGCTCGCCGCCGTCGAGAGGAAGCTCAGGCTGCCGATGGTGGTAGCACACCCTCTGCCCAGGTGGCGCCTGATTCTGCGACTGTTTGATTGCCCCCCTTGTCGCTCGAAGATATCCGCGGCTCTTGCTGGCTTGCCTCTCCCTTGGTGCTTGAAAGTTGTCCTTCCCCCTGTTTGGTGTCTTTGGCCTGGCTAAAAGCGAGCACCCGCGCCGGTCTTCCCCTTTTTCTCCTCTTGCAGGTCAGACTCGGGATTCCATTTTCCCTCCTGCAACATACACCCGGGGCTTTCCGCCTCTCACGACCCCCCCTCCCCCAAACCGTGTGCTTTCATTGGTTGACTTGGAAACATGCCCGTGGGAACGACGGAAACTCGGCGGGGGAGGGAATGATCTATTGAGAGGGAGGAGGACAGTGGCAGCACATGAAGGACACACACCCCTCGGACTTGTCGAGAGGTCACACACATCCAGAAGAATGCATCTGCACTGTGGGGGGGGGGGGGGAAAGAAGAGGGCGGAGGAAGGATCCAGCAAAAGTGGGGAACCAGCGACCTACAGAGAGACGGGCACCATTCTCGGACCCGCGCCCGGGTGTCGAAGCAGTGGAGACCAACACACGGAGCGAGGGAAAGGGCCCGCACGCACACGCACAGCACATGTGCCTCAAGGGGTTGGATCCTTGGGCAAAGGCATGACCGGCATGCAGAAGCCGCGAAGGACAATGCGCGGCGAGAGAGCGCCATCAGCACCGGAGTCCGTGTCGGAGGGGGGACCCCGGGGGACCGAGGCGGCTGGCGGCTGCCCGGCAGCCGCCACGCTGCTGACCCCAGGGCGTGCGCCCTTCCCCGGAGACATGCCCCGAGGTCGATGACTGGAGAGCAAGGTCGCCGGCGAGTCCGGAGGCGTCCGGGAATCTGAAGAGGGAGATGAGGTGGGAGTGGCATCAGCACTTCCGAGACTGGCCGCCTGATGGTTGGCGGCCCTTGGGGCCTGGGTCGAAGAGGTCCCCCGCGGTCCAATGTCAGGCTTGACTCGAGTGCCGGCCGGGAGGCGCTTTGTGTTGGACTCCAGCGATCCGGCCGACGCGGTGGCCGATGAGCCGGCACTGGTCGGCGGACCGGCCTCCTGAGCGGTTGCCAGTGACGCCAGCCACTCGGACCAAAGACCTTCGGACCCGAGACCAGACAAGCCGGCCCCCTGGCGCGAAGACCCGGCCGTGGTGGCATTGCACCGCGGGCATGGGTCGGGACCCGGGGCACCAGCGCCGCATTCCCCACAACACCCGGGGGCCGGGGCATCCTCGGCCACAGTTGACCGCACACATGTGCTCCCAAGCCCAGCCTTAGGCAGCAGCCCGGCCACTCGGTCGCACTCTTGGAAGAAGCGCCGCCAGGCTTCGGGCGAAGACCATGCTTGCTCCAGCAGATCGATGATCACCAGGCGCCGAGCACTGGCCCGGTACCGGGATCCCTGAACTTCCAACAAGCCGAGTGCGGCCCGGGCGAAATCCGCCCGGGCAAACACCTCCGGGCCCTGGGCCTTCAGACGATGGAGCTCTCGCGAGGCGGCCATCACCACCACGCCGTTTGCCAGCCGCGTCACCTGCCGCAAGGCCAAGCGGGCACTGGAATCCAGCGGCCAGGGAGATGAGGCCACCGTGGGAATGCTTTGCAGAGAAGGGTCAGACACACCATCAGGCATCATAGCCGACAGAGGGGAGCAGACGTGGACCGTCTTCATACCATCGGGAGAGGGAGGAGTTGTCGAAGTGCCTCAGGAACTTGGCCACGCTGGCCGGTACCACGCCGACGGCCGCGCCGAAGTCCCGTGGTGAATAGGTGGCCGTCAGGAATTTCATTGAGCTGATTGGTGCCGAGGCCCCGGCCACAGACCAGTGACGAGTGGCAAGCAATGAGCGACCGAGGTGTGTCTGAGAGACGCCGGCGGGGGGGGGGGGGGGAGGGGGGAATGAGCACGCGATACGAGGAGGATGGCAGAGGGGGAGGAGGAGAGAGACAGGCAGAACGCGCGCGTGCAAGAAAAGCCAGACACAAGGTTGGAAACACACCTGAGAGGCCAGGCCTAGAGCATAGAAAACACTGCCGCGCAGGGTAGGCACCTCGGTGGAGGCAAGAAGAGCACCACCGGGACCCGGATGCACGCCCTCGGCAATATTTAGCAGCATGTTCGGGATGTTGTGGCGCAGCAGCAGCCGAACACCGGCTGTTGAGATGAAAAGATGTGCCTGCAAGCGGACAGCACATCGGTGAGTGCATGTGGGAGCGAAAAGAGGAGAGAAAGAGGAGGGTGGGAGGAGGAGCATGGGGGGAGTTGCAAAAAAAAAAAAAAAGAGACATTTGCCACAGACAGAAGGACTGCGAGGCATATGTGCATGCGCACCACCGACCAGAGCGCTGTCTTGAAGAGCATCTCCTGCCGCGCCATCTCCAGGCGATCCTGGAAGGAGATGCTGGCAGCCAGACATGCGCAGCTGGGGTCACTTTCGGGC
The DNA here is from genome assembly GCF_000388065.1 of Fonticula alba. Lineage (NCBI taxonomy): Eukaryota > Rotosphaerida > Fonticulaceae > Fonticula > Fonticula alba. The sequence goes on along the minus strand of NW_009242994.1, from coordinate 42,778 downwards.
CCAGCCTGGCCCGCGGCGGCGCTGGTGGTGTAGGCTCCCTCGCGAAGGACATCGATGTACCGCCGGAAGAGAGGTGACTGCTCGAGGAAGGCACATCCGGCTCGAGTGCGTGACAGAACCCCGAACAGGTGGATGCCCAGGATAACCGACGGAGGGTTGTTGGCACACTCGGGCCCGGCCTCCGGGCCGGTCCACACGCGCGTGCACTCGCAATTACAGAAGCACAGGCAGACGGTCTGGAAGGCCTGAGTCCCGGGCTCGGCGCCGCCTGGGCCGACGGCGGCTGCCGCCGCTGGCGACCGGCAGGATGCCACCACACGCGACCGGCCCACCGGCATGTGGCCGTGAATCACTCGTCCGGGAGACGAGTCACAAATGAACCCGCGCCAGGCCCCGCAATGGACATCGCGGGACTTGAGCCAGGCCGCCAGGCCAAGAGACAAATGGGTACCAGGGGAGAAGCTCGGCCCAGGGGTCGGAGGACCGTGACGCGGCAAGTCACCGAGCGAGGCCGCCAAGGTGGCCCCATGCTGCCCGGAGGGTGAGGGGCTCGATCGACTGCCAACCTCACTGGATGACTCGACATCGGCATCCGGCTGAAGCAGCATCGACTGTTGCCGCAGACAGTTGTCACAACCGGGCGACGAAAGAGCCGAGGAGATGGCGCGCTCAGTGCTCAGGGCAAATTCCTCGGCGAGTTCATCCTCCCATCGGCAGAGATACTACACAGGGGGGGAGGGGGGGGGGGGAGGTCAGTTCCGGACAAACGGGGGGACAAGGCAAGAGGAGATCCGACAAATCAGGCCACCGGGATCCCAGAGGCAAGAGACTCGATGGATGGCGTGTACCTGATTCAGCCAACGCGGGTGTCGTGTTAGCCAGGCTACGCCGGCCGGCGTGGCCAAAAGAGCAAGCAGCAGGCGTTCGGCCGGCTCCGACAGCGGTGGGCGCCCAGCCAGGCTGGCCACCACCTCGTCTTCGGAGAACATGGGGTCCATGTGGCAGAGACCGATGCGCAGGATGGTCGCCGCGGCCACGGCCGACACGGAGGCCCGCTCAAAGAGAGGACCTCCATCGGATTTGGTACCAGCACAGCTGGAACACATTAGCGCCGGGCCCAGAATATCGGTCGTGCAGCACACGGCCTCGGCCAGGACATTCAGCGCAGCGGCCACCACCCGCGGCGAGGTGTCCGACAGGCTGGCCATCAGATGCCGCACAGCCCAGGTGACCAGCGACACCGGCCCCGAGGAGAAGGGGGTCAAGTCGCTGCCGCGCACCGAGGAGGGCAACGACTCCTCCAGATGATCCGGCACAGGCGAGCCAGGCCGCGGCCGGGCACACAAGCAGCACATGCTCCCACAAGAGGCTGGCGAGCGAGGGAGCCGTGCCGCGCCACGGATCAGCACGCGCAGGAACTCGATTGAATAGAGGCGGATGTCATCGGAGTCCGTGTTGTAAAGGAAGATCTCCAGGATGGAGCGCCCATAGCCAGCGAAGGAGTAGTCATTGCTACGCCCCAGCAGGCGGGGAAGAATGGGCAAGGGGGAGGGAGGGAGGGGAGAGAAGCATGAGAAGGACCATCCGATGAGAGGCTGTGAAGGGGGACCACTTGCCCGCAACCAAGAGACAAGGGCAAGCCCGGTAGTGTAGGGGGAGTGATCGCGCACCAGTGCAGCAGCATTCGGATGAGATCTAGGCGGCCCTCGAAGGGGGTCTGCGAGCTGGCCAGCGGGGGGAAAAGGCGCTCATTATCCTGACTGCTCGGGTCGCGGAAGTGTACGTCAATCCCACGCGAGCCGACGATCAGCCCGGCCAGCGACACCAAAGCCGCCGGTAGGTGACAGGCGATGGCCGTGAGCAGTCCAGGCCGTGGGGGGGAGCAAAGCTGCTGTCGAATGGCCGCCGGCTGGGGGGCGAAAATGTGAGGGGGATAAGTTGGGGATGCTGGGGTGCTTGGGACAGCACTGGTATCCGGCATGACCGGCTCTGCAGAGGCGTCACCAATGAAAGCAGCCAGCAAGGAGAGATATTCTCTACCGGCAGCAGAGGGCGCGAGGGCGCGAGGGTGCGGGTGTGAGTGTGAGTGTGAGTGGAAGTGCATGCGCGCGTGTGTGTGAGTGTGGATGTGTGAGAGGGAGGAGGAGAGAAAGAATGGGGGGGGG